>NC_047028.1:23118393-23284265 GCF_902652985.1 Pecten maximus
CAAAGTCAGAATACCAATACAATTCATCATCCTGTTTGTTTTGGAGGCGTCCATTTTGTAAAAAATCACCGGAGCATTTCTCGTTTGAATTACCTTCAGAAGTAACTAATGCTGAAAAGACAGGCATCAAAGAACCCCAACAAATAATTAGTCTTTGCATTATCATATTTCTTAACCACAACGCCTGATTTTATTGATTATCTCGTGCAAATCACAAAACCATATTCACTACTAAAGTACTCTATATTCAGTCAGTGTAAACTAATTAAAGTAATCTATTTCAGGTCAGTTTATAGAGAGTTTAGAGAGAGAGGTATTACGATTCAAATTTATTCAAATATTCAATTGATAAATTTAGTTTAATTTTTTACTAAGCAAACAAAACAAATTCGATAGCAGAAGATTAAACTATTCGCTGCACAAAAACACACTGCTATTTCTAATGTTCGTTATATCCTGTTCCATGGTAAGCTTTCTCCGTTCGATCCATTGCCTTCTGGAAAAAAATATTCGTTTCTCTTGCGCTATCGGAATCGGAAGAGACTTTATAAATACATTTTCTTTTTTTTAACTGTCAATATATATATGTATGTATAATATTTCACAATATTGATTAAGAAAAGAGAAAACGGGGAATTAAAATCTTCTTGAGTCTTGAATGTATTTCTGAGTGATTTGGCTTATCATAAAATTATCTTCAATGGATAAATCATTGTTTCCATATAACAACAGTTGCAGGTCTAGTGGCATGAAATTGTTTAGATTTCGGAACAATTCGATTCTCTGTTCAAAGTAATTTTGACAAATAAAGAAGTAGTGGTATGCATCCTCAATAGGATGTCCACACTGACAATGGCGATAATCAATAAGATGCGATTGAAAAAGGTCATTTTTTAGAATACTACATTTGTTTCTTAATCTCGCATGCAATATATTAGATTTTCTATTTCCAACTGAGTAATGGGTAGGTACATGTGTTTTATTTGAGATAGATTTTTTAAATACTGAATATGAGATACTATGTCTAATCTCTAGATCAAGTTGATTCCAAAGTCGAATAGTAGATGGGAAAAACGATTTGTTTGTTAGTTGAAGTCTGCAGTTCGATAGAGAGTAATTATTTGCATCACGTAGGTTATAATGTGAGTTTTCAGATACCAAGGGAGGTAATAAAGTGGATAAGTAACTAGGAGTGAGTTGGTCAGTAATTTTATAGAATAGTTGTAGTTTTCTTCTAGAACGACGATTTACAAGAGGTTCTAATCCACTTTCAGAGTATAATGAGTCAGTATGTCAGTATGCACTGAAGTACTTTATACCTTGTTAGTATATATAAGTACTCTATATTTTGTCAGTATATATACTAAAGTACTCTACATCCGGTCACATTATACCAAAGTACTTTATATCATGTCTGCATACACCTTAGTACTTTATAGCTTTTCATGTTATACTAAAATACTGTATATCTGGTCAACATATGCTGAAGTACTCTTTATCCGGTCAGTATATACTAAAGTACTCTCTATTCGGTCAGTATATACTAATAACTCTATATTTGGTCAGTATATACTAATAACTCTATATTAGGTCAGAATATACTAAAGTACTTAATATCCAGTAAGCATATCCTAAAGTACTTAACATCCTGTCAGTATATCCTAAAGTACTCTATAACCGGTTAATATATACTAAAGTTCTCTATATCTGGTCAGAATATACTAAAGTATTCTATATCTAGTTAGTATATACTAAAATGCTCTATATCCGGTTAGTATATATTACATTACTGCATAGCCGGTCAGTTTATACTAAAGTGCTATTATCCGATTAGTGTATATTAAATTACTGTATATCCGGTCAGTACATACTAATTTACTGTATATCCGGTCAGTATATATTAAAGTATTCTACATCAGGTCAGTATATACTAAAGTACTACATATCCGGTCAGCATATACTAAAGTACTGTATATCCGATTAGTACATACTAATTTACTGTATATCCGGCCAGTGTAAACTTAAGTACTCTATATCCAGTCAGTATATACTAAATTACTCTAATACGGTCAGTATATAGTAAAGTACTCTAGATCCAGTCAGTCTATACTAAAGTACTCTATATCCTGTCAGCATATACTAAATTACTCTATATACGGTCAGTATATACTAAAGTACTCTATATACAGTCAGTCTATACTAAAGTACTCTATATCCGGTCATCATATACTAAAGTACTCTATATCCGGTCAATGTTAACTAAAGTACTGTATATCCGGTCAGTGTAAACTAAAATACTCTATATCCGGTCATCATATTCTAAAGTACTCTATATCCGGTCATCATATACTAAAGTACTGTATATCCGGTCAGTGTAAACTAAAGTACTGTATATCCGGTCAGTGTAAACTAAAGTACTGTATATCCGGTCAGTGTTAACTAAAGTACTCTATATCCGGTCAGTGTAAACTAAAATACTCTATATGCGGTCATCATATACTAAAGTACTCTATATATCCGGTCATCATATACTAAAGTTCTCTATATCCGGTCAGTGTAAACAAAAGCACTGTATATCCAGTTAGTATATAATAAAGTACTGTATATCCGGTCAGTATATACTAAAGTACTGTATATCCGGTCAGTGTAAACTAAAGTACTCTATATCCCGTCATCATATACTAAAGTACTGTATATCCGGTCAGTGTAAACTAAAGTACTGTATATCCGGTCAGTGTAAACTAAAGTACTGTATATCCGGTCATCATATACTAAAGTACTGTATATCCGGTCATCATATACTAAAGTACTGTATATCCGTTCAGTGTAAACTAAAGTACTGTATATCCGGTCAGTGTAAACTAAAGTTCTCTGTATCCGGTCAGTGTAAACTAAAGTACTGTATATCCAGTCAGTATATAATAAAGTACTGTATATCCGGTCATCATATACTAAATTACTCTTTATCCGGTCAGTGTAAACTAAAGTTCTGTATATCCGGTCAGTGTAAACTAAAGTACTCTATATCCGGTCATCATATACTAAAGTTCTCTATATTAAGTCAGAATATACTAAAATACTAAATATCCGGTAAACATATGCTCAAGTTCTCAATATCCTGTCAGTATATACTAAAGTACTCTATATCCGGTCATCATATACTAAAGTACTGTATATCCGGTCAGTGTAATCTATATACTCTATATCCGGTCAATATAGAGGTGTATAGTAAAGTTATCTATATCCGGTCAGCATATATTAAATCACTCTATATCTGCTAAGCATTTGCTAAATTACTCTATGATCGGTAGGTATACACGCAATTCAGAATTAGTAACAAATATTGGAATTATATGATTTTTATCGTATATTTCGGAAATGCATATTTAGGAAATGCGTGTTTTATAATTCCAAAGAATAAGTATCACAACTGAAGAGTTCCATGACTAAGAGGGGAAAAATGATCAATTCGTCAATGGGAATGGTAATTATATCACTCAATACATATAATTAAAATCATTTTTAAGCAAACTTACCAATGTTTGATACCGTGGTTGTTTTATCCCGTTCCTCGTTTTTCCGTACTATGGGTTTAGCTTTGATATCCCTACTTGGCGGAGTTTTTCTATCAGCATCCAGCATAAATCTGTCTTTCTCTCGATCAAATCTTGGGTATTTCTTATACGAAGGCTTTTTCCCATATTGAAAATGATGCATTGAGGTTGTGTTTGAAGGATCTGTTATCAAAATGGTATACAATTACTTATATATATATATACATTGTACGTTATATTTAAATAAAATCATGTTGAAATGGAATATTTTTCATATTTTCCATTGGTCTAATATGAAATTATATACATTAATACTGCATGAATCTTCAGGGAAAACATTAAGAATGCATAAGATAACGTGGACAGTATCACTTTTTATCGTATCTGATACACAACAGTCATCCTATTTCAGATTAAAAATATTTCTATTTTAATTATTCCATTTCAAGCAAAGTATTCGTTTAAACCATATAGCAACAGAAAAAAACCTTTATAAACATTATATTGAAATGTCGCTGCATTTAAACGAGGCGTAGTTCTTTTATCTGTGCAGAGCTTATCTATTATTTAAAAGGTTGCGAAACATTATATATATATATCAACTGGTACCTAACAAATACGACGTACCATTTAAATGACATGTTTACAAGGTCAAATCTATGATCAGGATCTGCTTCGTGACAGTAACGTCTTGGGGGTATTTCGGCTACCTGGCGATCAATTACAGGCAGTAACTGTGCGACTCTTTGACAAGGGCCTGTTATATCGACTCTATTTGTTTGGACTGTCTAGAAATTCGCACCATAATATTTGATATTTTGTTTGTTTTCCTTTGATACGTTGCCTCCATAGTTTGGTAATAAAGTCAACGGACAATTAAATCATTTATGAAATTCAAACACGCTTACACAACTAATAATACTAAGCACTGGACAATGGATGAGAACTTGCATTCATAACTAACAAAAGCATCGTAATCACAGTTAGTATGTGCATGTAACATTATGTGATACTTAATTATATATAAAAGTTGCATTGAATGATCTACATATTCATTACTGATAAGAAGAAGGAAATATGCGTCGTCGTACTGGATAACATCGATTGTACCAGTCTGAAAGCGTTCCGTCAGTTGGTTAAGGTGGCTGGTGATGTTTCGGGATCGTTTGTGTCTGGGTCTGAGTTGTCCTCCGGAAGTGTGTTGTATGTAAGTTATCTCCTTGGTTGCATGAATCTTCTTGAATACGCGAATGATGCTAAAGATGTTCTTCTTCAGTTTCTTGTGCCATCCCTCGATGTGGCTGGTTGTCCTGGGACTCTTAGTTTAACGTCCTCGTTGTCGGCATGAAGTTGTTGGAGTTCGGTCTGCTGGGCTTTTCTCCAAATACAGAGTATCATACTAAAAACAGCAGCTTGAAAGACAGCGAGGATGGCTTTCTGGGCGGCAGTCTTGATGTCTAGGAAAAGAGTAGTTAGGTTGAGTTCGAGGTTTAGCTCTGTCATATTGATCTTGAGTAATGTGAAAAAAACAAGCGTTCAGGCATGTGTAGAAAGTTCCATCACAGAAGAGGATGTCGGCGTTGCAGAGGCCAAACAGTTCGTCGGATAACACAAAGGCTGTAATTCTGGATAAGTCTCCATCATGAAGTAGAAGAAATTCCTCTTTTCCGACAGTTAGCTGTGTCCAGTTTACCTCGAGATGTCCCGGATGGTCTTGGGTGGTTGAGGAGTATGGGTACGTCTTAAGCTGGACAGTGACTTCATGCTGGACTGGAATGTTGTTGGTTGTTGGACCGTGAACACTGTATCGTCGTTCCAATCGTAGTTACGTAGCTTGGTAACCTCTCCATCGTAGATCCTTTGTATGGGCTTTACCTCCTCCACGTAAAGGGTACGGATGGTCTCAATGTTCTCCGGAACGACGATCTTGATATGGTCCCATGGTTGGTTGTGGGGATGATGGCCATTTCCAGTAGGAATTCTGTAGCGAGTACTCAATGTGGCCGGACAGGTTGGTAAGGCACATCCCCAGTAGGTTCCCTCTCCTCTGTTGGTCTTCACACAGTAGATTTATCCATTGTAGGCGATGTTCTGACTTCCAAACTCGTTACGAAGAAATGTCACCTGAATATGTGCATTTGCCGTTCTTGCGGTTGATGGGGAATAGTGGTAGCCATATGTACTTATAAATCAAACAGCTTGGATACTGATCTCAATAGTTTAATCCGGTCACCAGCATGAATTTATGTGACCAGCATCAATTTAGGTGACCAACATTAATTTGTGATAAAAAATTATCAATATTCAAAACGGTCAGCGTATGTGACAAATTACAGTGCTACATTTTCAATTTATTACTGATTCTGTATTCACCAGTTTAACTAGTGGACCCAAGCAATCAGGTGATAATTAATTAAGTTAATTAGTATCCAGAGAAATATCTTCGATGAGAAACTGTTGATAAGGGTTATCAAATAGAAAACGTGGCATCTGTTAATCAAATTATGTAAAAAAAAAAAATAGTATTATAATGTTTATGATAATTTTGCAAATATAATTTAATTTATTAAATTAGTTCTTTCAAAGCAATGGCCTTATATCATTTTGTTTCATAGTATGTACTTATTAAAAACAGTGAAGTATCTTAAATGAATATACTTTTTATACCATAGCTGTCTTTTGAAAATGGTATATGGTACGTAAAAATGGTTAAGTAGGGATCAAATGAGATAATTCAAAGTAGGTTATAATACAGGTTAAAATCGTTTAAAGTGGGCTAACACAGGTAAAAACGAGGTAACGTATATATGAAACAGACTATAATGACGGTCACGACATACCTCTTCCTTTGTAATGTGTAAAAAGTGGAGAAAAGAGGACACGCCGACCTAATGACGAGTGCATTTCATTTAGATTTGTAATCTAGATGACTTTGTGTCAAATTATCCGTGATTTATTTGTAAAGAAGCTCAGCTATGACTCAATATATCTACTATACAACATTATCAAATGGAAAGCATTGATAGTTACATAGCAGAAATAGAGTGAAATTAAAAGAATAAAAACATCATTTTAAGGAATTATCATGAATTGAGATAAATTGTTAACCTTTGTATTAAACTATTGTGAAACTGCTGAAACAATACATGTAAAATGCAAAAATAATGTAGTGAAAGATTTTGTCTCGCAGCTCTGTAGAAGGTAAATGAAGGTAATATTGAGGTAATGTAAAATATCCACGTGTAGTGATGAATAAAACAAGTCAATCGTTAAAATATTCAAAGATTATACACGATTATTTACAGACCACAATATATATATACCAACTTAAGATAGATTCTATGTAATTCTGATTTGACAAATGAGAAATGGCTCAACCAGATGTTGAAGTTTTAGGAAGTCGTAACGAGTTTAAAACATTTTAATTATGTGAGATAATACAAAACTCATCAAATGCTACCTCCGAAGAAAACGATTACCAACGTCATGGTAAGGTAATGTTTTATTCTTCCGTAATCAAATATCTATTTCAATATATCAACGAAAGAAAAGTTTTCTCAGCTCAACTAGAATTCCCCCGTAAGCACTAAACATTTAGAGAGAATTGTGGAATGTTTTCCTTGCCGTGTCGTATCCCTTTAAATAATAATAATTTTGAAAGTAAAACATGATACGAAAAACTTCGTTCAATGATTAGAAGACACTCACCTGGAATTGTTGTCGTTAATATTAACACCAGCAGTATTCCAATGGCGCAAGTACAGATATATTTGATGGATCTTAATCTCCACATTATTTTTTCGACATCAGCTAACAAGCGACACCACTCTATCTTTACAAAGATTTCCTGTCATAAAATACAGGGGTTTGTCCCGACGTTGAATTCCAAATAACCACAACCTCAGTCAGCCGAGAACAGCATGTAGTCCATATCACATTAGTATGGGAATCAATCATTACATGGTCGCTATAGTCTATTTCATAAAAATACTTTCTCAAGAAAAGAATAGTATAATTGGGTCTGTTTAGCAAACCATGATGTCATTTATGTCATTACACTATTGTTATTATTTGTAATAAACAATGAAGAATAGAAAGAGCTTAACAAAAGAAAGAAAAAAACATATTCAATCGAACGAGCAGACGTTAAACAGCTGTCAATGATACCAAGGGGGGTGACGATATATTTTAAAACACAGGGACCTGAGGATATGTTACACGCCTGAAAGTTTTCTTGCCTGTAATAGAGCAAGGCTAAATCCTGAATGACAGTGTGATTTGTCCTTAAATATAAAAGGTCAATTCACTAACAACAAACACCCCGTACCTTTTGTCAATGTTGCGAGATCATATCCAGTCATACATGAGAGGTCAAGAGAGGTTGCTCACCTGGGTATTCCGGTGATAATGACTTAACACCCCCTTTACTTATACCACAGATTGAAATTATTGGAACATTATCAATTTTCTTTAAAACATGTAACTTTTTGGTTCCAGAGTTTCTCTGCAAATCCAGTTGAAAACGCGCAATAGTTTTGAATTAATCTATTTAGACCCACCCCTCTGCCTCCGAGGAATATATATTAACGCGAGCACAGTTAAATCAAGCATGACGCTGCATTACATTGGATAAAGTACCCACCAGTCCATAACAAGTTATGCATACTTGTGAATCATCTAAAAGCTGAACATTTTCCTCCATAAATGAGCACAGTTTAACTAAGCATGACAATTCATGACGTTGGCGAAGGTATTCACCATTTCATATAAAGTTGTGTATACTGTTGAACAATATGTAGAAGCATCTAGAAGCAGTGATTTTCCCCATTTACGAGTGCATTTTATATACAGTCAAACTTGTAATATCGGACACCCTTATATAACGGACACCTGTCCAGAGCGGACACTTTCAGCAATCCCCAATGAAAATCACTATATCAATATCATGTATATAGCGGACACCTTCCTAATGCGGACAGCGGTCACTTATTTTTGTCCGTAAAGTTGTTAAAAATTCCGTATAACGGACACGTGAAACCATAGCTGGGTTGATATTTGTGTGTAAAACGTTTCTAAATAACAAGCAGAGCCTTAATTACTCAACTCCCCTGGCAGCAATGCTAACTTTGGAAGCCACTTCATCAGTCACTAATTGTCCTGTTACCTGTAAGTTGCTCAAAATATTGAGGATTAATGATATTGTTTTACTATGATAAGAATTACCTTTACATTTTTGACTATGTTGAGTATTTGTCTGAATAAATATTCAGTATAGTATGATATTGTGAAGATTTTTTTTGAAACTATAGGCTTAATATAAATTATCAAAAATATCAACTTCAATTTTTGTGTCAGATGAATGATTGAAAATTAATTAATTAAGCATTTATCTTTAATTATTTGTCTTTTATTCATTTGTTTAAGTGCTTAAATATAATAAATGAGGATACATATAGTGTACTATAAATAGACTTTGGTTTGTTTCTTCGTTTATAAGGGACATAAGTCGTTGAACCTCTATATAAAGGACACCTCTCTATCAAGGACACATTTGTCTTGTCCCTTAGGTGTCCTTTATAGACAGGTTCGACTGTATACATATACATTATTCTGCATTGTATCTCTACTGTATGTTTGCTCTGTTATACTGATAGGCCAATCGCCTAAATTTCTGAATAAATCTTGAAACGTGAAGCTTGAATATATGCAGCCAGATAAAAGTACCTTCCATGAATCACACAAAATTTGTCTTGATGTATAAGCAAATAATTTGATATGCAAGTTTACATACTAGACAGAGACTATAGGAAATTACATTTACTCACTAAATTGAAAAATAGTGCTTAAATGGAATTAATTTTGAATGCAAATGACACGATCAGATTTGATTTTCACCATGAAATCAAGAACAGGTGTAGTATTTAGAGTGAAGTTGAAAAGATGAGGTTGATGAGACTGATAAATATAAATATGAAAAAAATATATGAAAAGAGAAGAGGAACAAAGGTTTCTGACTAAGTTAAGCTTCATTATCAATGTCATCTGTCAACCTACCCTTCAACACAAATCCTAACTTAATAACTAAACAAGAGGCCCATGGGCCTTAACGGTCACCTGAATCTTAAACATGTAATTTTTCTATGTATTCAAGATGTATTTCTGAACCATTCCAATGTGAATGATAGTAGTGAAAGTTTTGCCATCCCTCATAATTCTAACCAATTTTGAATAATTTCCATTATAATGTGATTTTCCTACATAAAATATAGTAAAGTTTAGCACCTGTCCATGGAGAAAAACAAAAAACCTGGGGCCATGCAATTTTCAATTTCGATAAAACACCTTAGGACCCTTCCATCCATGAAGAGTATATATTCTTTAGAACAAGAATTTTGAAATTTAATCAATTTGACCCAATACATTGATTTCCATCCAGGAAATAATCTACAATATGATATGGATCTGACGGTTGCTTTTACACGTTTTACCTATGTTTTCTTTTTGTTTTCACTTCCGCTCTTTCATCGGTCATTTGGTTACTGTGACCTTAAATTTCGATGATCAATGTCAACTATATGCATGAATATTGCAACCAGCAACTGCTGTAGATTTGCTAATTATCAAGGGTGGTGTGCCACAGAAATGAAAGAAAAATATTTGAATTGCAAGTTTTGGACAATTTTTGATTGGGATGGGAATCATTTTTCAAACTGCAAAATCCGAGTCTTTTTAATTGTTTCACCTTGAAACGCTGCACACACCTTCATAAGAGCAGGTTCTTTAAAAATGTTACCTAAATAAACTTGAAGGAATTTTAATATTTTCCCATCATTTTGCTCCCGTGACGTTGAATGAAGGTCAAGGTCAACAATAAGCATATCTTGTGTAGCCAACTATACATGCTATCGATATGTCAAAAATCAAGCATTCATGTGTGTAGATAAGGGAGCAGAAAACTTGTATGTGAAACTATGAGCGATTTTTTAATTTCGTCGGAAAAAAATTCATTTCAAAGTTCTGTCGTTTGTCATCTGATGATCATAAAACTTGCACATTCTTTTTGAGTGGATCATGTTCTTCCATATGCAATGTCTCAATTAGAGAGTTATATATGGAGCTTTCTGTCCTGCGCTTAGGCCGTAACCTAATTACAAGGCGACAAACAGGTCGTCTGAATAAATGTGCCTTCGAATCTTCAATTTTTTTCTGAAAAAAAAAACACAATATCAAATAAAGACAAAAAATGCCGTCTTCGAATTTGGCTGTTTTCTCTGCA
The DNA here is from genome assembly GCF_902652985.1 of Pecten maximus. NCBI lineage: Eukaryota > Metazoa > Mollusca > Bivalvia > Pectinida > Pectinidae > Pecten > Pecten maximus. Next base: position 23,129,224 of record NC_047028.1, read on the forward strand.
GTTACCGTGAGTAGACCCGAGTTGTCTGTGTGGTGTTTTGATTGGATTATAATCGCGAAATCGCGGGTAATTGCATGATCAGGTAAAATTTTATGGTCGCCTGCTAAAACTATAAACACAAACAGCACGTTGGTCTGACCAATAATCAACCTTTATACCGTACGGGTGAAGGAAATGGGTTTTTTTTCAGGGACCGATTTGTTAATAATAGTCTTTATTACTTTTCAACCAGAGAAATATTGAAAGTTATTCATTCTATGAAGTGATAATTTTTACTTGTGAAAAATATCACTTTTTCTGATATATTTCACTATTAAAAAAATATCATTTTTTTATTTGACCAATCAGAACACCGCTTACAAATAACAATGTGGAAACATTTTCCAATAAGAATATAATAAGCAGAATATCTAACAGTGTCTTCATTAATACCAACTATATTTCACTCGTGAGGCATAAATATAAATTTTTCACTGCGCACTTGTCAAAAATATCATAATATTAGACTCGCTCATGAAATGTATATGGTATTACTGAAGACACTGTTAAATATCCTGTATGTATTTTTCGAGATTAAATATATTCCTTACTTACTCCCAATTAAAGGGAAAATATCCTATATTGTTTCAAATCTACTGTCAGTAACTTAGCCTAGTCAGGCTTGTGGAACGTAAACAGATTGATAATAGTTTCAATCTACGATCAAAATCACTTCATGTGTGACATGCCTGGTGATGTCAACTCCTGTTTTCATTGCCTGAGTTTCTATGATGTTATTCATCCTCAATGTAGTCTGGCAGACTAAAGGTTTAAAATAATATGCCAGCCTATCCCACAGGAGCTACACAATTTGTTTATGACATCAGCATTATAAAGAAGAGCAGCCAGGTGTAGAAGATACCTGGGAATTTAAAGGTCCACACACGGTCGGATGAGTGAATTGTTAAGCAACATATATGCCAGAACATATACATAAACATATAGTTTAACATATACATATCATACTGAGCAAAGCACGACATTCAGTAATCTTTATAAATCCCATATATGTGTTACCATAAAACCCTCAGAGGAATTCTATTTAGTGTTACTAACTTTTTATGTCATGTGATGGTGCTCTACCATTTTTTTTATTGCTAACGATAAGTAACGTATTGAATTATGATAGTTTCGAAACAAAAATATAATTCAAAGCAAGAATTACTGTTTTTGTATTGTATACGCATATTATCATTTCTTAAAATGCAAAAGCTCTGAGCTCCAGTCCGTTCAAGAAGCTGGATTCCTAACGGTTTATAAAAATGTATACCTTTTGCCAAGATTTCATTAAAATGTTATAAATTGTAGATCAGTTTAAGATGAAGCAGAATAGCAGAGTTACCTGTACCTCAAACAAAGTTATCGTTTTTAGATGGTAATATTTATTACCACTATCACCATTTCACTTTAACAGAACAAACTGTGTTGACGATTGAGGTAATTGAGGATATAGTGATAGCAGAACCATATATGGTGACGTATCAACCCACGTTTGTGTCATTCACACTCGTTGTCATCTTAACTGAATTTTCTTCAACCCCTTAACTCCCAGGATTTTTCAATGGAACTGAAAAATATCCGACATTTTGGTTCATCATGATTTTTCACTCTTTTTCGTCACGTTTTTGGTAAACAGCCCTTATATATTTAGAAACTTGAGAATAAAACCTCTTCAAATTTAATAACAAAAATTGTTTTTGCATCATTGACGTATCATGGCAACCAAAGTTTATGATTTTATGAAAAAAAGATAATTATTTCATATGTTTATTTATAAATCATTTATAATTATTGTGAATATTGAAAAAAAAAAATCAGAAATCTTTAACAAAATGCATGTATCATCACATACATTAAACAGAGAAGCAGCAAGGTCCAAACCTAATTCCTTCAGAAAATCGATATTGTAGTGTGTGTACTACTATAATTGAAAATAAATATCACTTTGTTTTGGAATGTCCATTATACACAGAGATAAGATCAAAGTTCTTGAGAAGGAAATACTATGTTAGACCAAATGTATTTAAGATTATTGATCTCATGTCATCAGAGGACACAAAAATTGTTCAAAATTTGGCTATATATATTTACAAAGCTAATGAAATAAGAAATGAAAGATTATTTAACTGATTTTTTTTTTTTTTTTGTAATGTTCGAGTACCCTTCGCTTACTAAATTGGTTTTGATGGATTGTTATATGCATAGGCTAACTGAATTATTACTGTTCCTTATTGTACATCAAATTTCCACCATAGATTGTAATTGGTTTGTATATGCTCAAAGGCAATATTGCCTAAGGCAAATTAAGTTAATATAAACAAAACAATATATCAGACTCTTGAAAAAGGGTCATAAACACTATTAAACATATTATTTATATTTACTTATCTCGGTTATTGTCAAAATTTGTTATTACAGACGCAAAAATCTAGCCAGCAATCGAGATGTGACGGTCTCATATATATTTTTTATCATTAAATATATAGCCACATGGTTCATTTTTATAGTTTGACATTTTTCCGTATTTTAAATTAAATGGCTTTTTCATTTATATCGTTCGACCGAGACGGAATGTGTTCACCTGTTAACAATTTTAGTGTTGGCGACTACCGATAAGCCACAGGCAGCCAGCAATTTTTTGATCGTGCAAATTCCAACTATCAAAGCAAATTCAAATTACAGACTGGGCTCAAAACCCACAAACGACGGTTGGATCGTGATGGCGCTACTACTTATGGGAAGGTACACAGGGGGTAGGCGTGGACCTACGTCACAATTATAATTGTATCTGATGGAAAAATTAGTCTCTCCCAAGTATGATCGTCCCATGAATACATATACTTGATAAGGGAATAAACGGAACGTGAAAACCGACCTATTTTCTGTCAGAGTTCATTTTCGCTGCTACACACCATGGGATTTGTTTAATCATGCATGACTTGTGTTAAAGATAAAACATTTCTCCATCCGTCAATACCAAATACCCGTTGTTGCAAGTCCACAATTTTGAATAAGGATGCCATACCTGTCAATTTATGCCTGAATGGTAGGTAGACATTTACAGGTCCGTACGAGTATCTGCTACCCGCTCTTATGGGTACAGATTTATTCACATGGCTAGATGTGAAAAAGGCTTCACAGATCCGTCACAAATATAAAAAAAACTCTTATCCTACCTTAAAGTGTATTTTCACACTTAATGTCATGCAAATAATCCGACGTTAAAGTCGCGGTTCACAGGAGATGGCCTCCTCGGCCGCCATTTTTCATATTCTACTTAGACAGGATATGCCGTCGCTGATTGGTCAAACAAAGCCTAAATAGAATATGGATTGTGTATCTATTATGTTGCATTTTGAAGCTGTGTGAAGTTAGCTCATCATACGACATACGACATTCAAAACTTCATATCTTGTGATTTTACCAGCCAACGAGGTAACTTTTGAATGTTCAGCGGCTGAACATACAACATACGACATTCAGATTTTGAATGTTCAGCCGCTGAACATACGACATACGACATTCAAAACTTCATATCTTGTGTTTTTACCAGCCAACGAGGTAACTTTTGAATGTTCAGCCGCTGAACATACGACATAGGACATTCAGATTTTGAATGTTCAGCCGCTGAACATACGACATATGACATTCAGATTTTGATTTTGAATGTTCAGCCGCTCGACATACGACATTCGACATTCAAATTTTGAATGTTCAGCGGCTCAACATACGACATACGACATTCAAATATTGAATGTTCAGCCGCTGAACATACGACACACGACATTCAAAACTTCATATCTTGTGTTTTTACCAGCCAACGAGGTAATTTTTGAATGTTCAGCGGCTGAACATACGACATACGACATTCAGATTTTGAATGTTCAGCGGCTGAACATACGACATACGACATTCAAATTTTGAATGTTCAGCCGCTGAACATACGACATTCATATTTTGAATGTTCAGCCGCTGAACATACGACATTTGACATTCAAAATTTCATATCCTGTGTTTTTACCAGCCAACGAGGTATATTTTGAATGTTCAGCGGCTCAACATACGACATACGACATTCAAATATTGAATGTTCAGCCGCTGAACATACGACATATGGCATTCAAAACTTCATATCTTGTGTTTTTACCAGCCAACGAGGTAACTTTTGAATGTTCAGCGGCTGAACATACGACATACGACATTCAGATTTTGAATGTTCAGCCGCTGAACATACGTCATACGACATTCAGATTTTGATTGTGAATGTTCAGCGGCTCGACATACGACATACGACATTCAAATTTTGAATGTTCAGCCGCTGAACATACGACATTCATATTTTGAATGTTCAGACGCTGAACATACGACATATGACATTCAAAATTTCATATCCTGTGTTTTTACCAGCTAACGAGGTATATTTTGAATGTTCAGCCGCTCGACATACGACATTCGACATTCAAATTTTGAATGTTCAGCGGCTCAACATACGACATACGACATTCAATTATTGAATGTTCAGCCGCTGAACATACGACCTACGACATTCAAAACTTCATATCTTGTGTTTTTACCAGCCAACGAGGTAATTTTTGAATGTTCAGCGGCTGAACATACGACATACGACATTCAGATTTTGAATGTTCGTCCGCTGAACATACGTCATACGACATTCAGATTTTGATTGTGAATGTTCAGCGGCTCGACATACGACATACGACATTCAAATTTTGAATGTTCAGCCGCTGAACATACGACATTCATATTTTGAATGTTCAGCCGCTGAACATACGACATTTGACATTCAAAATTTCATATCCTGTGTTTTTACCAGCCAACGAGGTATATTTTGAATGTTCAGCGGCTCAACATACGACATACGACATTCAAATATTGAATGTTCAGCCGCTGAACATACAACATATGGCATTCAAAACTTCATATCTTGTGTTTTTACCAGCCAACGAGGTAACTTTTAAATGTTCAGCGGCTGAACATACGACATACGACATTCAGATTTTGAATGTTCAGCCGCTGAACATACGTCATACGACATTCAGATTTTGATTGTGAATGTTCAGCGGCTCGACATACGACATACGACATTCAAATTTTGAATGTTCAGCCTCTGAACATACGACATTCATATTTTGAATGTTCAGACGCTGAACATACGACATATGACATTCAAAATTTCATATCCTGTGTTTTTACCAGCCAACGAGGTATATTTTGAATGTTCAGCGGCTCAACATACGACATACGACATACGACATTCAAATATTGAATGTTCAGCGGCTGAACATACGACATACGACATTCAGATTTTGAATGTTCAGCCGCTGAACATACGACATATGACATTCAAAATTTCATATCTTGTGTTTTTACCAGCCAACGAGGTAACTTTTGAATGTTCAGCGGCTGAACATACGACATACGACATTCAGATTTGAATGTTCAGCCGCTGAACATACGACATACGACATTCACATTTTGATTTTGAATGTTCAGCCGCTCGACATACGACATACGACATTCAAATTTTGAATGTTCAGCCGCTGAACATATGACATACGACATTCAGATTTTGAATGTTCAGCCGCTGAACATACGACATACGACATTCAAAATTTCATATCTTGTGTTTTTACCAGCCAACGAGGTAACTTTTGAATGTTCAGCGGCTCAACATACGACATACGACATTCAAATATTGAATGTTCAGCCGCTGAACGTACGACATACGACATTCAAAACTTCATATCTTGTGTTTTTACCAGCCAACGAGGTAACTTTTGAATGTTCAGCGGCTGAACATACGACATACGACATTCAGATTTTGAATGTTCAGCCGCTGAAAATGATGGAATTTGAAATTTGTTTGATCATCGGATAAAAATGACGGAAATATGGTACTTTGAAAATTTCAAAGTTTTCCCCGCCAAAATTAAAAAATCGAGCAAAAATGCCTAAATTTGTTTCAGCTCCTTCATTTAAACACATACAGACTTGATAGTTGGCACAACCATAGAACGTAAGAGTGGCTACAAAAGAAGTTATTTTTCACTGACCTTGAACTTCATTCAAGGTCAAATAATCAAAAAAAAAAAAAAAATTCTTTTGAATCAGGTTCTTGGTTCGTTCGTTTTTTTCCTTAAACAATCAATGTATCTTGTAGTTCATTGGCGGGGCTCACTTTTCTCCGCGATATGTTATCAGAAAATATGTCAAGGTCAAGGTCTAAGCGCGAGGTCAAATCAAGGTCAAAAATTCAAAATTCAAAATGAGGTAATTTTTTGACTGTTTTGCAAAGTGCATGAATAATGAAGACGAACGGTGCAAGTTTTATGGTCGTGCGATAAAAAATGACGTAGAAAAAATCTATACATACACAGATATTATATTTGGCACAGTTATAGCATGTACGGATGGCTACAAACTTGATTGCTTTTCAATGACCTTGACCTTCGTTCAAGGTCACAGAGGTCAAATGATCAAAAACCGAAAATTTCAAACGGTTAATTTTTATTGTATATTTAAGTAAACGTTTGTTTGAAGATGTTTGCAACGTTTCCATGTCAAAACGTCAACTTTATCTCAGAAAAAATACATAGGAAAACATTTAACTGCCAAATTAAATATTATCTTACAATTACACTTTTTTGTTTTTCCTCCAATACTCTGACACCAACAGACTTGATAATTGGCACATATAAAGCATTAATGACTGGCTACAAAAGGTATGCACATATTTGACCTTGACCTTCGAAGTTCAAGGTCACAGAGAGGGTTGAAAGTCAATTGATCGGTTAAAGAAGGGAAGCGAAGAGAAAACGAAGAGAAATCGTAGGTAAAACGTACAAAAGCGTTCGTCAGAACGAGAACACGTCTGCAATCAAAGTTGGAAATCCCGTGTTTTGATCTTGATCAAATCTAGTTTTGTTTGTTGTTCTGTCTATTTGTCAGCCAATGTCTTCAACCACGGGGACTTGTGAAGTAGCCATCTTGGATTTTTTTTTATGAAAAAGTGTTTCTCTCACTTTTTTTTCATATCTGTGTACATATTCTCAACATACCGAGCAAATACTCTGGTGTTTTTGTTAATTATCTAAAGAAAGTCGAAAATCGGCAATTCAACCATAGGCTAATTCAACCCAAGATTTGAAAATGTTCCACCACTTACATGTTGATGATTTTTCCTCTCATCAATAGCATATTACGTACTGTTTAATAGGATAAAAATTGGTTTGCATCCAACGCCCATAAAAGGGTGTATTCTCTAAAGAACACAGTTTTGTGTCTAAAATGTTATCATCGAAAATGGCATTTTTGAGATTGTTTCTTCTATAAAACAGCCAAATGGCGCGATGGAAACATGATATTTTGTCACAATCATGCCATGAATGTATTCTTTACGGTGACCATCATTTGATTAGATTTTCATTAATATTTTACATAACATGCACATTTTATCAACACTTAGACAGCTTCTGAAAGGTACAACTTTGAGGAGCCATAAAAAACAAACCAAGTGACCTAAATCTTTATACTTTATAGATTTGTGACCACAACGGCATGGGCAATGCACCACCAACAGGAAATTTGAATCAGAGAAGGGGCCATTTTGGAAACAGGCCCTTTGAAACAGCTTCGGTAATGGGAACCAAAACATTGTTAGTGTTTGCTGTCTCATGAGCTGTAATCATCTGCAAAGCATCTTCAATGTCCTGTGAAGCCAGAATAAGATCTTGGTCTTCAGGGTCATATTTTTCACCCACTTCAGCTTGAGGTGGTACCGACTCACTGTTGCTAGATAATATATCAGATATTTGCTTCTTTTGCTGTGAATTAACTTGGTAACTAGTCCGGAGTGACGAACCCGGATGACGTGATATCAACCTGGGCTGATATCAAGTTATCAGCCCGGGTTAGTGTAAAAACGGGCAGTGATATGACAACAGTAGTATCACATTGTCAAAATGTATCATGTCAGAGGCAAAGGTGTAATAAAGACTGTTACATTGTCATACTCTATAATATACAGTTATTGTATGTGTGTGAGGTAAATAACACTTTGTCATTATTTTCTTTTTCCGAAATGTTCCTGTATCATTCCCTTAAACGATTACTGTCTGCTTCGTCTTCGTTTCGCGTATGCATTGTCCAATCAGAATGAACGAAGAAAAAAAAAAAAAAAAACACGAAAATCTTAGTGCGTTCATTCCGGGTAAATGGCATTTTTGACTATTAACCTTGTTAATAGCATTTTTGGAGGATGTGGTTCAAATAGCATTTCTATTGTCTACCTTTTATATAGTGTAAAATAAGGAAATGTATAATAATAACGAATTTTACCCTCATACCCTGTTATTACGATTGCTGAACTGTCATGCATTATACAAACGACTGTTGCATTATCATTCTCATACATTATATTAGTATTCAAACACTGCAATCAATTTTTAGCTCACTTGGACCGAAGGTCCAGTGAGCTTATGCCATGGCGCGGCGTCTGTCGTCCGTTTCTTTCTCCGTCCGTTTCCTTTGTTAAGAAAGTTGGCAGGATCCTCCTCAAAAAGGTTAAAGATGCCACACCTCCAACAGAGTTTAATAAATTGTTATTATTTTGACAATAAATGACATTAATCCATATATGTATGCCTATTTAAGACCTACAAATAAGGTCAACTATTGTCGTAATGAAGCCAATAAGATTCGAACTTTTGAACATTATAATCTACCTTGCCTACGCTTGACCTTGATCGCAGTGCATTCTGGGAAGAGATTTACATACAGAAGACAACTGTATATATTGCCTGTTGCCTAACTTAATTACAACTTTTAATTGCGAGGTTTTAATATAAATAACAAATAAAAACAAAATAAACATTTCAATATTGTCCGTTGGGAAAAATCACGATCCTTTGCCTTAGCGTCGCCGACGAACCGAAACGCCTTTTTAGCTTTAGCCCCTCGGTCCAAATTCGCTGGGTTGATACAGGTGTGATTTATCAACAAGTTTTTAAAAGATGGCGAACTATAAGTAGTGAATCTGCAATCACTACATATCACAAAAGAAATCCTAGCCGTTGATTCAATCGCATCATTTTTTTTTTATAATTTACTTTTTATTCAGTGTTTTCATCAAAAAATGTACAATACATAACTTTCTTACACACACACACACACACACACACACACACACACACACACACACACACACACATACTAAGGCTTGTATACACTCAATCAATTAAATTTACTAAATTTGTATAAATCAAAGATATTCAAAATTACTGTAATTAATCATTTATCACATACACACATTTATACACACACACACATACATATGTCCCACTCAAACATTAAATGCAGAGAAAACTAAATAATCAAGATTCCTGTACTGTAAATACATTGCATCAATTACACTCACAATTTACACGTGTATAATTTCTTTACTACAATTTGTTTATATATTTCACCATCACATACACACACATACACACACCCTCCCATGTATACCCTCATATACCCGCTTCCTCACATGAATAAACACTCTAACATACATGTACACCCTTACACACATGTACATGTACACCCTTACACACATGTACACCCTTACACACATGTACACCCTGACTAACACATTATACATTTGAATAGTATGCTAGGAAACATCAATGTTTACATGTATATGGACAAGTAGTGGAATAAAGGGGGGGATGAGATAAAAAAAAAAATTTCAAAAGCCTTTATTCACTCACTCTGTATCCTAGACAGTATCCTACAAGGTATTGAGAGAGAGAGAGAGAGAGAGAGAGAGAGAGAGAGAGAGAGAGAGAGAGAGAGAGAGAGAGAGAGAGAGAGAGAGAATGCAACTTAGAAGACTATACTTGTTTTTATTTTTTTAATTTATATTCTTTTTCAAATATGGAGTTATCAGCTATGTGAAAGGCTCCTTCATAATCTAGTAAACAAAAGTTAGAAGCAATATATTCAAGCAAATGTTTTGGAGATATTCTAAAACAAAAACAAACAAAAAAATATACAAGTTACAGCACTATAAGTCTATTCCATTTGTTCCATTCATTTTCAAATTTGCGTTTAGCATTTTCACCCTTACTATTAGCAATGTATTTTTGAATCTTGTAATTATCCTTAATAATATTGATGAGAGCGTTTATACTTAGTGGGTTATGTAAACATCTCATTCTGTAAATATATTATTTTATGATAATAATGATTTCATTATCAACTCGATTACTTGGAATGAAATTTTGATGAATGAGGCCAAAAAGAAAACTTTTTTATTAAATGAGAATGGTATTAGCAAAGCTTCCATTAATGAATCTAGACTTTCCAGTAGTTTTTGAACTTCTTGACACTCCCACAGTAGATGGGTTATGGTTTCTGGTTCAGAATTACAAAGTACACAGAGAGGGGAGGCAACTATTTGAATTTTGAATAAAAAGGAGTTAGTAGATAATATATGATGAATCACTCTAAACTGAAACCATTGAAGTTTAGTGTTTGTTGTTACATGAAATGGTAATTTGTAAAATCTATACCAGGTTTGTTTATTAATGTCTTCAAAAATAGTATTCCACTTTCTGGTGCCAGAGGGTATAACATCAGATTTGTTTAAAATATTGTAAAAAACTTTTGACCCTTTTTTTTCTCTGAGAAAAAAGTGTAAATTAATAGGTACATATGGGTAAAATATCTCATCAAAATGTATATCATATGACGAGATAAATTTTTTTATTGCTGAGATAATGCCATGATATGGCAAGAAATTTGTGTTTACTTGGTATTTTTGAATAAATTCAGCATTTGTATAAAATTCAGCTGTGTTCGCCTCTTTAATCAAATCATTTATTATACAAATGTTTTTCTTATAATATTGTTTATATAAAACATCTTTCCCTCCTACTTTGATTTTACTATTGTACCAGATTGGAACTTTCAGTAGGTTTTCCTGGAGGTATTCCTCATTATATTTTGAATTTAAAATATACCATGATTTCAAAACATCTTTCCAAAATTTATTTTTACAATTTTTTATGCAGACATTAATAAATTCTGAACCACAGTTTGCAAGATAATCTGTATTAATGCTACTTTTTAATATAAATTGCCATTTCTCATTTTTCTGATAGAGTCTTCTAATCCAGGTAAGCTTAAGTGAGTTTATAAAAGCAGAAATATTGATCATTTTCAACCCACCATTGATATAATTTTGTATAATTACCTCCCTTTTTATTTTATCTGGTTTTCCACTCCATAAATAATCAAATAAAATCAAGTTGAGTTTCTTAATAAACTTATCATCTGGATTAGGTAATGAAATGAATAGATGATTGAATTGTGAGATGAGCAAGACTTAATAATGTTGATTTTTCCAATTGGTGTTAGTGACCTCCTTTTCCATATTTTTATCAGCGATTTTAATTTTGTAAGCTTTTTGTCAAAATTAAGTTTCGGTATTTCATGCAGATTCACACTAAACTCTATTCCTAATAATGTAAATTTCTCCATTCCCCACTGCAAATTAAGTTCCGGTAAAAAAGATTCATTACTAAATTTCTTACTCCCTATCCATATCACATGAGTCTTATCAATATTCATTTTTAACGCCGATACTTTTACCAAATCCGAATAGAAGAAGAACTTTTTCAATAAATATCCAGGAAACTGAATCAAATGCTTTTTCAAAATCGATCATCATTAACATGCCAGGCACATCATTCTCTTCTGTATAATGCATTATATCATATATCAATCTTGTGTTCATTCCAATATAGCGACCTGAAACAAAACCAGTTTGATCATCATTTATTAATTTATTGAGAACTGTTTTAATCCTATTAGCTATGGTTCCTGAAGCAATTTTATATACAATATTTAAAAGCGAAATAGGTCTCCAATTTTTAATAAAATGTCTTGGTTTGTCTGCTTTAGGTATACATGTTATTATTCCCTGCCTCTGAGTTATAGATAATTGTCCAGTTTGATAACCAAAATTAATTGACCTGACAATAAAAATCCCCAATTTTCCCCCAAAACATTTAAAAAATTCTGTTGTGAAACCATCTGACCTTGGACTTTTATTATTTTTCATTAGTTTCAAAGTGTTTCCTGCCTCTCTAAAAGTGATTTCCCCTTCTAAGTTGTCAGACTCTTCTAGAGATAGTTTGGGTATATCATTGCTATTCAAATATTGCAATAAATTTACATTTTGTGTATCTACTGAGTTTGAAGCACCATACAATTTTTTATAGAAAGCACCAACTTCTTTTAGTATATTTTCTTGCTTCGTTATAATGTCATTATTGTCAGTTAGTAATTTTGGTATTATTTTAGAGGTATAGTTTCTGTTTTCCAAATTGAAAAAGTAACTTGTTGGTTTTTCACCGTCCTCCACCCATTTTGCCCTTGATCTAACTATACTGCCTTTTATCTTGTGAGATCTTATCTTTTCTAATTCAATCTTTTTTTCATTTAAATTATCAAAATTAACGTTTTCTTGTTCCTCAAGTTCCTGAATTGTTTTACGAAGATTATTTTCCTGAAAATTCTGTTGTCTTTTCTTGTATGCTGAATATGATATGGTTTTCCCTCTGATTTCCATCAATAAAGTCTCTAGAAATAATTGATCACTAATAGTAAACATAATCTCTGAATTTGGAACGGTTGCAATATTATCTAACTGATAAACAGGAATGCAATATTGTTTCTTAATCTCATTGATGCAATTATTTACTACTTTGAAGTATTCTGGATCATGAAGAAGTGAATTGTTAAGCTTCCATGTCCCTTTACCTCTTTTGAATTCATTAAGTTTTATTTCTATCTTGGGAAAGGAATGATCTGATCTATAGCTAGGATTTATACCTGAATAGTTAATACTAAATAAAAGACTTTCTGAGATAATAAAAAAAATCAAGTCGGCCTGTTTAATTGGGTTCTTTTTCCTCCATGTGTATCTCCTAACAGTTTCGTGTTGTTCTCTAGATACATCTATCAAACCAAAATCATTGAGGATATCCAGAACTTTCTCTCTGGCTCTAGGATTGTTAACATTTCTGTAAGTATTGTCGTAGTCAAGATCAGGGCTTAAAACAAGATTAAAATCGCCACAAATAATACTGTGAGTACAGTTGAATTCCTCAATCGTTTCAGAAATTTTAGTGTAAAAGTCTGGACTATCCTGGTTAGGACCATATATATTTATGATTGTAATATGTGATTTTTCAATTTCTAATTCTAGAGCTATAAAATTGCCTGATGTGTCCTTCTTTTCTTTGTGAATTTTAAACTCAAAGTTATTATTTAAAAGTATGGCTACCCCACGAGAATTTCCGCGAAAAGATGAAAAATATGCATTATACCCCATTCATTTCTGATGAGCTCTTCTTTATCTTCTGTGAAATGTGTATCTTGTAAGCAATAAATGTTGTGGTTAAAATTTCTAAAATACGAGAAAACATTTTTACGTTTTACTTTGCTTGATAGCCCTTGTACATTAGCTGATATGATCATTACAACCTCCACTTTTCAAATAGCAATACTATTAGCCACATATTTAGTTCCACCATCTCGTGCCCAAGAGAAAAGATAGAATAAGTGATTCGGAGACAAGGAAAGGAAAGAAAATAACGAAAGTAGATAAAAAATATATAAAATAGAACTATTCAGTAAAGTGATGTCTCGGACTACTACCTGACTAGTGTCTACATACGTAATAAACTTTAAAATCTTGAACTCCTGGATCGGTCTCTACACCAATCGCATCATATGCTTTAATACGGTTTAATAAAGATGACAACAGACCGAACATTACACTACGTATGTATGTACGTTACACACTTGCCTCTCCAACAAAAACTCAATTGTGTTATTTCCGCATGAGTTCTGATTCCATTGTTTATAATTCCATAGGTCTGTGCAGTCTCCGATTGAACTCCTTTCCTTTCTTCGTTCTCTTTTCATAATCTAATTTATGCTTCCTTCTTTCTGGAGATGTTAGGCTAACACATGTTGCCTTTTTCGCTTCGCCATGTGGTTCCTACTTTCTGTTTACAGCGCATGCGCCATCAGTATTTCATTCAATATGGAGGCGGAGCGAAATGGAATTTCTTCGGGACGCAATTACTTATTTTATTTCTTTTTTAGTTTCAAAGATAAATAAGATGATGAAACTTTCCGAGGGTGGTAATAATGTCAAGTGCGTAACTTTTATTACATACGAGTTTATTCGTTTTTTTAATTGATAAAAATACTATCTGTCGGAGTTGTTGCACCTTTAAGATTAGAACAAGATAATGTTCGCCGGGTGTGCTTCTGATTAACTGTCAAACGTCTTGATACCCATCGGGCCGAACACTTTCTCGTTGCAAGATCCACGGTCAGAATCGAATGAACATTTTCACTGTATGGGGCATCTTTCCATAGTGTTGCTACCATATCATTATGGATGTCCTTAGGTGTTACACTTTTTAGGTCATCTAACCCGAAGGCCAGGATGACCTATACTCATTGTGCTTCGTACGTCGTCGTCCGCCGTGCGCCGTTCGGTGTGCGTAATTTTTTCTCATTTTTAACTTCTTCTCAAATTCCAACATTAAGATTTAGCTGAAACTTGCCTGAAAAGATCTTGAGATAATCCTGAGCTAGTTTTGTTATTTTTGGGTCCGTCAGAAATCGAAGATGGCCATCATGGCAGCCAACTTGAAAAACACATTTTAAACTTCTTCTCCAGTTCCACGGGTGCCATTGAGTTGGATATTGGTGTGAGTGTTAAAGAACGAGAGCAAACAAAGTGTTTTTTTTTCAGCCTCATACAAACTTTGACATGGCAGTCACGACGGCCATTTTGTAACATGATTACGCAATCATGGTTTTCCTGAACAACACCCATTTCAAACTTCTTCTCAAGTTCCACTTGTTGGAGTCAGCTCTAACTTAACTGAAATGATCCTGAGATGATTCTGATCAAGTGTTGCTATTTTGTGGGTCAATCCAAAATCCAGGATGGCCGCCATGGTCAACAGTGTCACTATACTTGCTATAGAGTATGTGTACTAAAATTGTATAAGGGTCTTAAGAGTCAGATGACCGTTAAGGCCCATGGCCCCTTGTTGATGAAAAATAAAGGATCACTGCTCTTTTACTAATGTTGTTCACTTTGCAAAAGCCGATTGTCTTGTTTACTTTAAAGTGCTACATTGTCAATATAAACTTACCAAATGACACCCAGTCCTTTGGTACACGGCCCTATATAGCCAGAGAAGAGTAGGACTTAAAAAGGCCATCCTTGAGAACCTCCTTCAATACGAGGCTCACAGCATATCAAGCATCCCTCGTATGCACCCAATCTAACGGTATCGAGAAAATTATGTCCGAAATCCTGGAAAAAGGAGAAGCCTCATTCAAATATTCCGGTAGAGCTTCAGCTTGGATATTCATTGTATCTATTCCAACCGAATATGTATGATTTGCGAGATGGATTTTCATGCAATGAACGCACTCACAAATAAAACAGTGCATTCCTCTTTACTCTTTATATCATGTTGCAATTGTTAGACAGAA
Source organism: Pecten maximus (assembly GCF_902652985.1). Lineage (NCBI taxonomy): Eukaryota > Metazoa > Mollusca > Bivalvia > Pectinida > Pectinidae > Pecten > Pecten maximus. The sequence continues at coordinate 23,144,857 of NC_047028.1, forward strand.
ACATGATATTAACAGGTATGTGTCATAAAGAGAAACATATTTTCCCACTAAATCTAGTGCATTCCAATCTCCATAACCAAATGAAACCTATTCAATAGTAACAGTGACCTTGCGTTTGCTTGGCCCAATGGATCTCAAATTATCTTAAGCAAACATATCATCTATATAGTAACAGTGACCTTGGATCTTTGAACCTGAAAAGCAAGCTAAGCAAGCACTTTTGGTAAGGAAGCAATGTATGAAGTTTGAGCCTAATTGGCTAAGGAAAACTTTAAAAAGTTTGTGTTTGATTGGCCCAAGGAAACTTGAGTTATTGCATAGAAACCAACTTTCTATTGATAGTAACAGTGACTTGACCTTTGACCTTTGAACATGAAAAGCATCCCAAGCAAGCACTGTATGAAGTTTGAGGTTGATTGGCCAAAGGGAACTCAAGTTATTGCACAGAAACCATTGTAACGACGACCCCGCCGACACCGCCGACGCCGACATAGTGATACCTATATGCCAAAACACTCTCTGATGAAGATGACCTTTATTTTTATTTTGATGCCAAGGGGTCATTAAACGTTGCAGGTAAAGTCTTAAAGCTTACAAACAAAAACAAAAAAAAAAACAAAAACAAAAACAAAAACAAAAAAAATAAACTCAGTTTAGCCTTCATGTAAGCATGCCTCTTCACTTCCAACCGTTTGAATATCAAAACCTATCTTCAAACGTGCATGGGAATTCTAAAAACATGGATTGATTGAACAGCTTTAACCTCTTCCACGAGATGTGGACACTTGGTTTCCGCCGCATGTCTTCCTTGTGAAACAATATTAAGAACCACTCTTTTCATTTTCATGAATCGGGGGTGATGATGAGGATGCATGTCATTAACTAAAGTGATTTGTTTAAGCTTTTCTCTATGCCTGGGTATCCATGTTTTTGCTCTTTTGAAATGACTTTGGATTTATTTCATACTTGTATTAATCGGCAAATAAAAGAATACAAGAGCATGTTGTATCCATTTGGTGAAGTTTACATAATTGCCGTTACCGTTAAACTGAGCATTAAAGTCATACTATAAATGCCAAAAGTTTATTATTAGGACCATGTGTAAGATATTTTCATTTTAAAATAAACTGAGAGAGTCAAACTAGCTTCACGTCTGACCGTACTGTCATTGGAATGTGGAAGTGGTCAATTTGGTTTAAGCAATGGCAACAGCAGTTAACAAGAGGCCCAGAGGACCTGTATCGCTCACCTGGATTTCATGAGATATGAAACAAGAATGATGATTAAGTATACATGTATTTGTCACTGGTATTGCTATGTCAATATATCATAGGCATTTTATATGGGTACGTGAGGTTTTTATGCCAAAAATTGCATTAATCAATGAAATGAAATTGACTATTGGCGCAACCCCATAGGGATGCTACAACACAAATGTGAGTGATATCCATTGCTTATGTGCAGAAAAGAAGTTGTTTAAACCAATTGATCCCTTTTGACCCCGCCCTCTACACCCCGGGGGTTAGTTCCTTCCTTTATAAAATTTTGAATCCTTACCTAAAAGGATGCTACCAGTCAAATATGAGCTGTTTCAGAGAAGAAGTTGTTCATATCAATTTAGCTAAATTGACACCTTTTGGCCCCACCCCTCAGCTCCCTGGTGGGATCAACTCTAAAATGTGTACACGTTTGAATCCCCACCCCATGACCATGCTACCATACAAATGTGAGTGATATCCATTGCTTAGTTTCATAGAAGAAGTTGTTTATATCAATTTAACCAAATTGACCTCTTTTGGCCCCGCCCCTCAGGCCCCAGGTGGTTGGCCCCGTCATTTGTTCAATTTTGAGTCCTCAACCCAAGGGAATGCTACCAGTCAAATATTAGAGATATACCTTCCTTAGTCTCAAAAAGCTGTTTACAGCAATTCTGCCAAAATGACCCCTTTTGGCCCAACCTCTCAGCCCCAAGGGAGGTCGGCCCCACTATTTGTTCAATTCTGAATCTCGACCCAAAAGGGAAGCTTACAGTCAAATATGACAAATATCTATTGCTTGGTTTCAGAGGAGAAGTTGTTCATATCAATTTAGCCAAATATACCCGTTCTTGGCCCCGCCCCTCAGGCCCCTGGGGGGTCAGCCCTATCATTTGTACAATTTGGAATCCCCACTCCATAATGATGCTACCAGGCAAATATGAATAATATCCATTGTTCGGTTTCAGAGAAGAAGTCGTTAATGTAAATATAGCCAAATTGACGCCTCTTGGCCACGCCCCTCAGGCCCCCAGGTGGTCAGCCTCTTTATTTGTACAATTTTGAATCCCCACCTAATAGTGATGCTACCAGGCAAATATGAGCGATACTCATTGCTCGGTTTCAGAGAAGAAGTCGTTAATATTAATAGAGCCAAAGTGACCCCTTTTGGCCCCGCCCCTCAGACCCCTGGGGGGTCAGCCCCACCATTTGTACAATTTTGAGTCCCCACCCCATAGGGATGCTTCTAACCAAATTTGCTTAAATTCTGATCATTGGTTATGAAGAAGAAGTCAATTATTGACTCTTTTGGGTTTATTTTGTGAATTCCTTTGTTGATTTTTCACGGTATATACAATGTATATATATTTGTTGACATGATTTAAACGTATGTAAAATAGTCTGATCAATGCATATCTAAATCAAACATTTATCACATTTCCTAAAGGCCCACGGAAATAATAATAAATGTTAAAGCTGCACGGTTCGTAAACGTTAAATTTTGAAAACATCTTTAATGCCTCATTTTTACCATTGGTAAGAAACTTGGATTGAACATAACACCTTCATAACATTCAAAATCTGAATGTTGTATGTCGTATGTTGAGCCACTGAACATTCAAAATTTGAATGTCGTCTGTCGTACGTCGAGCCGCTGAACATTCAAAATCAAAATCTGAATGTCGTATGTCGTTTGTTCAGCGGCTGAACATTCAAAATCTGAATGTCGTATGTCGTATGTTCAGCGGCTGAACATTCAAAAGTTACCTCGTTGGCTGGTAAAAACACAAGATATGAAGTTTTGAATGTCGTATGTCGTATGTTCAGCGGCTGAACATTCAATATTTGAATGTCGTATGTCGTATGTTGAGCCGCTGAACATTCAAAAGTTACCTGGTTGGCTGGTAAAAACACAATATATGAAGTTTTGAATGTTGTATGTCGTATGTTTAGCGGCTGAACATTCAAAATCTGAATGTCGTATGTCGTATGTTCAGCGGCTGAACATTCAAAAGTTACCTCGTTGGCTGGTAAAAACACAAGATATGAAGTTTTGAATGTCGTATGTTCAGCGGCTGAACATTCAAAATCTGAATGTCGTATGTCGTATGTTCAGCGGCTGAACATTCAAAAGTTACCTCGTTGGCTGATAAAAACACAAGATATGACGTTTTGAATGTCGTATGTCGTATGTTCAGCGGCTGAACATTCAATATTTGAATGTCGTATGTCTTATGTTGAGCTAACTTCACACAGCCACAATTTGATGTCAATCGTATTTGCGCCGTTGTATGTGAACTTGTGTAGCGATCAGACAGCTCAATGAGTAGAGAATCTGGCTAGTGTTTGCATTTAGTGCCGTGGCCAGGATATCCGAACATGGGCTGTGAGTTATATGGTCTTCGAGGTCGAAGACTTCAAAAGGGAGGGGGAAGTGTGGCAGAGCTGGACCCAGTCGAAAGTCTTTTATATACACGTAGTAATATATTTACCATTCTATGACATTGTCACTATATAACCTTACCAACAATGTTGAGCATCACTATCTCAACTGCCAACCGGTGCATTAATAATGTAATGATATCTGCCTTCGGTCTCTATCAGGATAATATCTTAGTAATCAGCTCTAAAATTTCAAGTATAAATGTTATCATTGAGAAAGAACAGATGGTCACTTACAGTATATGTGTATGAACATTCAGACTTACAATCTCAAGAATCGTTACAACTGTAGAATTACGGAGTAATATTCTTCAATTTCTTCAATGAGTGAACCTCAACCCATCGACGGTAAATCCACAAATAGTTAATAAAGTAATAATGACATTAGAATTGAGAGTAGTTGATAAATATAAAGTTGTTAATAAAAGTCGATAGAAAGTTAAAAGAGTGTGGTCGGGTGGCATAGTGGTAACGTACTTGCCTTTCCACCTCGGCGGCCAGGGTTCGATTCCCCAATCGTACTTGGAATTATAAGGGGGTCACCTGCCTAACCTGATGGGTTTACCCGGGTACTCCGATTTCCTCTCACAGTAAGACCCTCGTTCGCTTTCATCCGGGCCAACAAGACTGATTTTGGTATGTTAATATTACTTGTTTCGCAATTGTTGTATGTTAAATAAAGTTAAAAAATAGTTAATGAACAGTTTACAAATTCACAAGACAATTGTTTAATCATCTATGGATCTCTGATGCCGAATACATAGATAACTAAACTAGGTAATAAACTACAGGTATTGGTTATGAATGAGGAGAATAAAAAGTGTACACTCTTTTGAAAATTGATACAAATTATTAACAACTGAAAGTTGCGTGTCCGTGTATTTACCAGAAATCCGTTTATATCAGGTTATACCGCTGGCCTGCTATTTAGAAGAAGTCAAGACAGTGTTAATACTGGCTTATATAGTAGAAGTCTAGTCTTCAAAAAATAATCCAACACGAACCGTGGTACAAATCAAATAAACTAATACAGTCAGGCTATTGTACTTTAAATATCGGTGATAACACCAAGTAATAACCATCTCTGGATTGACAACGTACATTTGAATAGTCGTTGACAGTATACATGGGAAACCCGATGATGGTCAAATTGCTACTGACTGTTCAGCGCAAGGAACGCGGTATTTATACCAAAGTGCTGTCAGTGACAGCCCAATGACAGCCGGAGCTATCATTTGGAAACCGCTGGCAACCGGAAGCTGACAGCGTAACCAAGTTACGCCGGGAAACTTCCGATCCAAACAACAATTTTATAAAGTTCCATATAAAGTTAAAAAAAGCATTAACACAAATGAATTTCACCATAACTCTTATACATTCCAAAGTAATTATGTAATCCGGAATTCATATGAAATTAGTCGGACACGACAGTAAATTTACTAGTGTGACTTAAACGCCTCTTAACCTTCATCGCCATAGTTGCCGATGGCAACACATTTAACTAGGACGAAATCAGCTTCGAAACTGTCAAAATAAATGTTGCGTTTATACTTATAACGTAATAATTATGCTAAATATCTAGGCTTTATATCATAAAACAATGTATTTGTACTAAAACTCACTCCAGATGGTCTGCGACTGCCTAGTTTGCTTCAAGAGGAAATAGAAATTCAAATCACTTTAGATATTTATATAAGGCTCGTATTAATTTACAATGGACAGCTCATTTAAACTTCAATTAAAGATAGCACTTCAAAACTTACAGCATCAAATAATTACCACTTTAGTAATAAATGTAGATAGCGATCAGCTGATCAATACAATTTAGTTACTGAGTAGCTGGCGAAACAACTAGAAACACATAGTAAACCTCAACATTTATGGTGATAAATTACTAACTTTGTTACAAGTGTAGCACACAGCAGTTGTGAAAAAAATATTTAATACAATGTCATATTTTCCTTTTGGATAACTAGACACTCTGTGTAAATTTTGTATTTTCATCATGTTAATTTATATTAAATACTGTATTATATTGATTATTCTTGTCTGGTTTTCTATTATCGTACTATTTTTACACAGAACAACATGGCAGAGCTGTTAACAGTCTCACAGCCGACAAAGGCGGGTAACTGGAATTCCGTTAAATCTCAAGTGGTAAACACAAGCGCACTTTATGTGAAATTTCCCTTTGTCCAGTCGGCCTTATCAGCTCATAACTGTCAACTGAAAGAAGTTCAATGCTTGATTGAATACAAATCTACACGCGGGTAATAGTAACGTTTTAGCACCTGATTATAATAATCAGTACACATTAAACATTTTTTTCATCTTTTTTCCGTGAATTAATTGACACTGAATGAGCTATAGGTTTATGTTAGTCATACGTTTGTGATATATCCACCACTGAAGTGTAATTTCTTGAAAGAACTTTGAGAAAACCTTGTCAATGAATTAGATACAAAGCTACTTTAATGAAATTGCATAGGAAATGATCTCATAGTTGTATCAGCAAAAGTATAGATTCTACCTTCTCAGCATCAAAGCCCACTCAATTAGTTGAAGTGTAGAACCAATAACACCTACAAGCCTCTTTTTTGCATGATCAGCACGAATGTTCAGTCAACCGGTTGAGGTGTAGAAAAATTAAACATCCACAAAGTTAATTGTTCATGATATCCAATGCTCAGTTAACCTGTGCAAGTGTAGAAAAATTAAATTTCCACCAGGCTATTTTTGCATGATCAACACAGATGCTCAGTCAACCTGTGAAGATGTGGAGAACACACATTTCTCACTGTAGCACTTTCATTCGTTGCGGATTTAATTCTCCTTTTCACCCAACTGTATTCTTATACATGTATGTGTAATGAAAGTGTTATTGCCTGAAATATAACAAGGCTAAATCCTGAATGACAGTGTACTTTTTTTCAATGTTGCGAGATCATATCCAGTCAAACAGGAGAGGCCCAGAGAGCTTGAAGCTTGAATATATGCAGCCAGATAAAAGTAGGTGCATTCTTCCATGAATCACACACAATTTTGTCATGGTGTTTAAGCAAAGAATTTGATATGAAAGTTTACATACTAGACAGAGAATATAGGAAATTACATTTACTCACTGAATTGAAAAATAGTGCTTAGATTTTGAATGCAAATGACACGATCAGATTTGCGTTTCACCATGAAATCAAGAACAGGTGTAGTATTTAGAGTGAAGTTGAAAGTATGAGGATGGAGAGACTGATAAATATAGATAAAATAAACAAAGTATATGTGAGAAGAAGAGGAACAGAGATTTCTGACTAAGTTAAGCTTCATTATCAATGTCATCTGTCAACCTACCCTTCAACATAAATCCTAACTGAATAACTAAACAAGAGGCAAATGGGCCTTAACGGTCACCCGAAGCTTAAACATTTAACACTTTTTATGTATTTAAGATGCATTTCTGAACCATGCCTATATTAATGATAGTAGTAAAAGTTTTGCCACTCCTCATAATTCTTACCAATTTTGAATAATTTTCATTATAATGTGATTTTCCTACATAAAATATAGTAAAGTTAAGCAGCTCTCCGGGGAGAAATGCAATTTTCAATTTCGACAAAACACCTTAAGACCCTTCCATCCATGAAGAGTATTTGATTCTTTAGAACAAGAATTTTGAAATTTCAATCAATTTGACCCAATACATGGGATTTCCATCCAGGAAATAATCGCAAATATGATATGGATCTGACGGTTGCTTTTACACGTTTTACCTATGTTTTCTTTTTGTTTTCTCTTCCACTCTTTGACCGGTCATTCGGTTACTGTGACCTTAAATTTCGATGATCGAGGTCAACTATTTGCATAAATATTGCAACCAGCAACTACTGTAGAATAGCTAATTATCAAGAGTGGTGTGCCACAGAAATGAAAGAAAAATTGGGATGGGAATCATTTTTCAAACTGCGAAATCCGAGTCATTTTTAATTGTTTTACCTTGAAACCCTGCACACACCTTCATAAGAGCAGGTTCTTTTAAAATGTTACCTAAATAAATCATCTTAAAGGAATTTTAATATTTTTTCCTAACATTTTGCTCCCGTGACCTTGAATGAAGGTCAAGGTCAACAATAAGCATATCATGTGTAGCCAACTATACATGATATCGATATGTCAAAAATCAAGCCTTCATGTGTGTAGATACATGTAGGGAGCAGAAAACTTTATGTGAAACTTTGATCGATGTTTGAATTTTGTCGGAAAAAACTTTGCTTTTCATTTCAAAGTTCTGTCGTTTGTCATTTGATGATCATAAAACTTGCACATTCTGTTTGAGTGGATCATGTTCTTCCATAAGTTATTACTCAATTTGAGAGTTATATATGGAACTTTTCTGTCCTGCGCTTAGCCCGTAATCTAATGTACAAGGCGACAAACAGGTCGTCTGAATAAATGTGCCTTCGGATCTACAATTATTTCTGAAAAAAAAAAATAACAATATCAAATAAAAACAAAAAATGCCGTCTTCGAGTTTGGATTTTTTCCCGGCAGTTTCCGTGAGTAGACCCGAGTTGTCTGTATGGTGTTTTGATTGGATTATAATCGCAAAACAGCACGTTGGTCTGACCAATAATCAACCTTTATACCGTAAAGGTGAAGAAAATGTAAGGTGGTTTTTTTTCAGGGACCGATTTGTTAAAAATAGTCTTTATTACTTTTTAACCAGAGAAATATTGAAAGTTATTTATTCTATAAAAGTGATAATTTTTACTAGTGAAAAATATCACTTTTTCTGATATTGTTCACTAGTGAAAAAATATCCTTATTTTATTTGACCAATCAAAACACCGCTTATAAATAACAATGTGGAAACTTAAAAGCGGACCCAAATATTTTGCAATAAGAATGTAATAAACATGAGCTACACAATTTGTTTATGACATCAGCATTATAAAGAAGAGCAGCCAGGTGTAGAAGATACCTGGGAATTTAAAGGTCCACACACAGTCGGATGAGTGAATTGTTAAGCAACATATATGCCAGAACATATAAAGAAACATATAGTTTAACATATACATATCATACTGAGCAAAACACGACATTCAGTAATCTTTATGGTTCCATATATATGTTACCATAAAACCCTCAGAGTAAATCGCTTTAGTGTTACTAACTTTTTATGTCATGTGATGGTGCTCTACCATTTTGTTTATTGCTAACGATAAGTAACGTATTGAATTATGATAGTTTCGAAACAAAAATACAATTCAAAGCAAGAATTACTGTTTTTGTATTGTATACGCATATTATCATTTCTTAATATGCAAAAGCTCTGAGCTCCAGTCCGTTCAAGGCGACTTGTGTTTTTTCCTTAACATTCGGTTTGTATATAGGTCATAGGATAGTTATATCCCTAGCTCATGTTTGTATTTTTATTTCATATAAAGTAAGTTGTCAGTTCTACAATCATTTGATTCTCAATGCTTTGCACGATACATATAAACAGTTCATATAACAGTATAATGTAAAGTACAAGATGTTTGGGATACAAACATCATTATTTTTCTCATATATGGAAGCATATCGTTTTATTCTGATCTGACATAATCAGAGCTTTTGTGCTTTTCATACATCAGACAATATCACCTTCAGTTGAGTTTCACTGTTACCACATAAGCTGGATTCCTAACGGTTTATAAAAAGCACATTGCATCATTAACGTACCATGGCAACCAAAATTTATGATTTTATGAAAAAAGATAATTATTTTGTATGTTTATTTATAAATTATTCATAATTATTGTGAATATTGAAAAAAAAAAAACAGAAATCTTTAACAAAGTTGCGTGTATCATCACATACATTAAACATAGAAGCAGGAAGGTGGAATCGTCCAAACCCAATTCCTTCAGAAAATCGATATTGTAGTGTGCGTACTACTATAATTGAAAATGAATATCACTTTGTTTTGGAATGTCCATTATACACAGAGATAAGATCAAAGATCTTGAGAAGGAAATACTATGTTAGACCAAGTGTATTTAAGTTTATTGATCTCATGTCATCAGAGGACACAAAAATTGTTTATAATTTGGCTATATATATTTACAAAGCTAATGCAATAAGAAATGAAAGATTATTTAACAGATTTTTTTGTTTTTGTTTTTTGTTCTTTTTTTGTCATGTTCGAGTACCCTTCGTTTACTAAATTGGATTTGTTGGATTGTTAAATGCATAGGCTATTCCACCATACTTTCCACCATAGATTATAATTGGTTTGTATATGCTCAAAGGCAATATTGCCTAATGCAAATAAAGTCAATATAAACATAACAATATATCAGACTCTTGAAAAAGGGTCATAAACACTATTAAACATAATATTTATATTTATTTATCTCGGTTATTGTCAAAATTTGTTATTACAGACGTAAAAATCTAGTCAGCAATCCAAATGTAACGGTCTCATATATATATATATTTATCGTTATATATAGACACATCGTTCATTTTTATAGTTTGACATTTTCCCGTATTTTAAATTAAATGGCTTTTTCATTTATATCGTTCGACCGAGACGGAATTTGATCACCTGTTAACAATTTTAGCGTTGGCGACTACCGATAAGCCACAGGCAGCCAGCAATTTTTTGATCGTGCAAATTCCAACTATCAAAGCAAGCTTAAATTACAGACTGGGCTCAAAACCCACAAACGACGGTTGGATCGTGATGGCGCTACTACTTATGTGAAGGTACACAGGGGGTAGGCGTGGACCTACGTCAGAAATATAATTGTATTTGATGGAAAAATTAGTCCCTCCCAAGTATGATCGTCCCATGAATACATATACTTGATAAGGAATAAACGGAACGTAAAAACCGACCTATTTTGTGTCGGAGTTAATTTGCGCTAAGGATTTTAATTATGCATGACTTGTTTCAAAGATGAAACATGTATCCATCTGTCTATACCTAATACATGTTGCTGAAAATCCACAATTTTGAATTAGGATACCTAAACTGTCAATTTTAATGGTAGGTAGACATTTACAGGTCCGTACGAGTATCTGCCACCCGCTTTAATGAGTACATCTTTATTCGCATGGCTAGATGTGAAAAAGGCTTTACAGATCCGTCACAAATATAAAAAAAACTCTTATCCTACCTTAAAGTGTATTTTCACACTTAATGTCATGCAAATAATCCGACGTTAAAGTCGCGGTTCACAGGAGATGGCCTCCTCGGCCGCCATTTTTCATATTCTACTTAGACAGGATACGCCATCGTTGATAGGTCAAACAAAGCCTAAATAGAATATGGATTGTGTATTTATTGTGTTGCAATTTGATGCCAATCGTATTTGCGCCGGTGCTTGTGAACTTGTGTGGCGATCAGACAGCTCAATGAGTAGAGAATCTGGCTAGTGTTCGGAGGTCCAATGTTCGAACCCCAGTCTGGCCGTGTATTTTCCACTCCTCTTACATTTAGTTCCGTGACCAGGATATCCAAACCTGGGTTGTGAGTTCTATGGTCTTCGGGGTTGAAGACTTCAAAAGGGAGGGAAAAGTGTGGCAGAACTGGACCGGACCGGGCATCGTTTTTATAGTAATATATTTACCATCCTATGGCATTGTCGCTATATGACCTTATTAACAGTAGCTGGGCATCACTATCTCATAAACTGTCAATACGCGCATTAATAATGTAACGATTTTCACCTTTGGTCCTCAATCAGGATATCTTTATGTTTATAAAAATCCAGATTAACAATATCAAGAATCGTTACAACCGTAGAATTACGGAGTAATATTCTTCAAATTACATGTATTTAATGACTTATCCTAAAAATCCATCCACAATAAATTCATAAATAGTTACTAAAGTAATAAGGACATTAAAATTGGGAGTAGTTGATAAATAGTTGATAGAGCCGGTAAATAGTTAAAAGAGGGTAGTCGAGTGGCAAAGTGGTAACACACTTGCCTTTCACCTAGGCGGCCGGGTGTTGATTACCCGATCGGACGTAAAAAGTAATGGTCACCTGCCCACACGTGGGTTTTCCCCGGGTACTCTGGTGTCCATCCACAGTAAGACCCCTCGCGCGCTTCCATCCGGGCCAACACGCGTGATTTACATAAGTTGATTTAACTTGTTTTGCAATTGTTGCGATAAATAAAGTTATAAAATAGTTAATAAATATTAACAAATTAACAAGGCTATAATTTAACCAAGTATGGATATCTGATTCGCGATAAATAGTTAATTAAATTAGGAAACAAAATAAAGGTATTGGTAATGAATAAATAGAATAAAAACAAAATGTATTGTACATTCTTTTGAAAATGGATCCGAAGTGATACAATTTAGCAACAACTGAAAGTAGCGTGCCTGTGTATTTACTAGAAATCGCTTAATATAAGGTTAGACCGCTGGCCTGTTATATAGAAGGAATCAAGACAGTGTTAACACTAGAAGAAGTCTAGTCTATAAAATAAAATCCAACGCTAACCGTGGTGCAAATCCTATAAAAAAAAACTAATACTGTTAGGCCAATGTATTTTAAATGTCAGTGATAACACCGAGTAATAGCCATCTCTGAAATTACAACAATAAGTCCCCAAACTTTGTTTGGGGAACTTAATTAATTATGTTATCCGGAGTTCATATGGAATTAGTCGGACACGACTCTAAATTTACTGGTGTGACTTAAACGCTTCAACCTTCATCGCCATAGTTGACGATGGCAACATATTAAACTAGGACGAAATCAGCTTCGAAACTGCCAAATAAATATTGGGTTTATACTTATAACGTAATAATTATGCGAAATATATCGGCTTTACATCATTAAATATTGTCTTTGTACTAAAACTTATTCTAGATGGTCTGATATTGGCTAGTTTGCTTCAAAAATAAATAGAAATTGAAATCACGAAATATTTACATGAGGCTCGTATTAATTTACAATGGACAGTTAATTTAAAATTTAATTAAAGATAGCACTTCAAATCTTACAGCATCAAATGATGTGCATAATTACCATTTCAATACTAAAGATAGACCACTTTGGTCAGTTTACAAAATGTAGATATCGATCAGCTGATCAATACAACTTATCTTCTGAGTAGCTGGCGAATCAACTAGAAACACATAGTAAACCTCAACATTTATGGTGATAAATTGCTAACTTTGTTCCAAGTGTAGCAAACAGCAGTTGTTGAAAAAATATTAAATACATATTTTCCTTTTGAAAAACTAGACGGACTGTGTATATTTTGTTTTTTCATCATGTTAATTTATATGTAGTACTGTATAACATTGATTATTCTTGTCTGGTTTTCTATTATTGTACTATTTTTACACAGAACAACATGGCAGAGCTGTTTACAGGCTCACAGACGACAAAGGCGGGTAACTGGAATTCCGTTAAATAGAGCGATTTCTTTAAATCTCAAGTTGTAAACACAAGTGCACTTTATGTTTAATTTGCCTTTGTCCAGTCGGCCTTATCAGCTCATAACCGTCAACTGAATGTAGTTCAATGCTTGATTGAATACAAATCTACACGCGAGTAATAGTAACGTTTTAGCACCTGATTATAATAATCAGTACACAGTAAACATTTATTCATCTATTTTCCGTGAATTAATTAACATTGAATGAACTATAGGTATATGGCAGTCATACGTTTGTGAGTGATATCTCCACCACTGAAGTGTCAGTAAGTGAAAGAACTTTGATAAAGGAAACTCAGCAAAAGCATAGATTCTACCTTCTCCAGCATCAAAGCCCACTCAATTAGTTGAATTGTAGAACCAATAACACCCGCAATGGCTATTTGTTGTATGATCAGCACGAATGCTCAGTCAACCGGTTGAGGTGTACAAAAATTAAACATCCACCGGGCTATTTTTTGATGATCAATACAGATGCTCAGTCAACCTGTGGAGGTATAGAACAAAGAACACACACATTTCTCACTGTAGCACTTTCATTCGTTGCGGATTTAATTCTTCTTTTTATTCATTTTTTTTTTTTTTTTTTTAGGTTTCAAATTGAATTTTATTATTCCAGCAAAAATTGAGGGATGCCAGGGTTGGGACCCCGGGTTCACCCCTCTTACATCATGACGCCTCTCACAGGAGGCCTCTTTCACATCTTTCACATATTCGTTTTTCATTTCAGCCCATTTGCTCGTTTTGTAATAAAAAAAGAAAAATCATTCATTCTACAAACTCTTTCATACAGTATATTTATTTATATGCGTTTATATATATATTTTTTCAACAAAGCAATGTGGGAGCTACATTTGCACACATTCATGCTAAGAGCTACATTGATTGATATATTATCTTAAAATTCAACAATAAGTATACATGTAATTTCCAAAAAATCTCCAAAATAACGTATAACCATGTATGTGTGCAAATGATGTATCACCAATAGGAAACCTTAATAGAAATAGACGACATATTTACTTTACAAAGAAGAAATAATGAAAAAGAACAAACATTGAAAAGGGAAATTTGAGTATCTATACTTATCTAATACTCAAATATCACAATATATATACAGTATCTCCCATATTTATTTAGCACACAAACTGAGTCACAAAGCTCCAAATAATTGTTTTTTGTTCACAGAATAAAGGAACTTAGTTAACTAAGGTGAATACAGCATATACACTGTCACATCTACATAAAAAAAAAAAAAAAAAAAAAAAAAAAAAACAAAAAAAAACAAAAACAAAAAAAACAAAAAAAAAAACAAAAACAAAAAAAAACAAGGAAACAAAAAAAAACAAACAAAATCATCACACATCACAAAGAGAAAAGAAAAGGAAAAGACAAAAAGAAAAAGGAAAAAGTAAAAAAATTAAACATAAATATAAACAAACAGACATGTGGTACATGTGTAATTTCAACAAGGTACATTTATGCATAAACTCTGTCTATACATGTACACCTTTTTTTACAAATGCATTCAATCAACCTAACACATTCATTCACACGTGCACTCTTATCATACATACTTGCATGCATTAATATTTGTATATGATATTTAAAATGTACAGCACAGAAACAAACATGACCCAAAAAAAGTCCACTGTGTTACCACAAGGGTCAGTTGGGACTGGCATCATTTTATATATATATATTTGACTTAATTTTAAGTTGCACAATCTTACACCCAAAACATATACCCACCCATTGATTCACATACACACACACACACACACACATATACAAATGCACAATGATTTATCCACATAAACAAAACTTTATATATATTACCTTCTGATAGTTTAGATAATATAAGGTGTTTATAAATCAGGAAATTCCAAATCTCACCTATGCCACATGCACTGGGGTTACAAATATAACATTAAAAACACCTGTTATCAAGGAAGAAAAAGAACAATGAAATGGTAGACCTTGAAAAAAATAACCTGACAAAAAAAGCAAAAAAGAAAAGAAAAATCAATTGTTTAGGGGGAACCATTTCTGGTTAAAATTATCTATAGTATTGTTTTCTGAAGCCAAGATTCTCTCTACTTGCTTTATTTTTAGAAATTGTTTCTTACTACCATCAAAAGTTGGTAGGGTCTTTCTGAATCGACAGTTATAAATATAATATTTATTATCAGTATTAGATAGTTTGTTATTGGCGGTCCATTGTCACAAATAAATAGTATGTCTTTGATCCCCATCTGAGCTGTTATTATAGAATTATTTAGGTTTATATTATTCATCCAATTTCTCAATTCAATCCATATTCTATCTACTTTCCTACAATAAAAAAATAAGTGTTCAATAGTTTCAGGGGAATCCCTACAGAAGGTACATAAACTATCATCAATTGCATTAATTTGATATAGAATAGTATTTGTAGTTAAGATCCTATGAAGAATTTTAAAATGTAAATTTTGAAACTTTGTTTCCATAGTAACCTTAAAGCTTATGGTATAGATTTTATTCCAATCAAGTTCCTCATTTCGATTTATATTAATTTTTCTAATCCATTTCTCTTGCTTTTCTATAGGGTATTGTTTATAACTTTTCACAAGAGATTTATAGACATATTTTAGATCTTTCATTTCAATAACTGTTTTAAACAAATCTGTACTTCTTCCTGTAACATGTTCTCTTCTCACATGATTTAATTTTTCTTTTGGTATCTTTTTAACTACTGAAAAATATTGTAAAAAATTGAGATTATCACATTTTATTTTTACCATATTGAAAGGTAGAAATTCCAGGTTATTATCTAAAAAATCTTTAACTGTTTTAATTCCATTTGCTTCATACAAAAGAAACTGTCTAAAGAGAGTAAGTGGTACATAATTTAAAATATCCTCCTCGAGGACAGATGATAGGTCGTCGTCTTTATACTCTGCCCATGCTAAAATAACATCTTTCCAAAAAGGATCAGTTAAGGTGTTTGCTATTTCTTTTAGTTTTAATTTACCCAAGCTCCACATCCTTTCCCCTCCAAATTTAATAAAGTTTGTCTTTGCTAAGGATTGCCAGTCACCGGCTTCATTATATAGTCTTTTAATCCATTTAATTTTTAAATATTTCATAAAACTGTCAATATGTATCATCTTTAATCCATCCTCTTCATAATCAAGAATCATCTTCTTTTTATTCAACCGTATTCCTATATGTGTTTAAATTGGCGGAACATTTTTTTTTTATTACAAGTAGCAACATAATGGTAGAATATAGAAAATACATGCTTAGAATTAAAATCCAAATCAAAATATTGCCAATCTTTAATAAGTCTATAAAACGCAGTCATTGGTTAAAAAAAAAAGTTAACGAGACAAAATAATCACCGTTCTGTAACTTAATGCGGCGAAACAAAGGTAACATCACATGCTGTAATAGTCTTTACGTTTACCTGTCAGTGAGAAGAACGACAACTCCTGTAAGATCTTAAGATGCGGTTTATAATCGAGACTGACTTATGCTTTACGACACAGACAAGATACTATATCAGTAGATCTATGATGCAACTCTTAATCTTATCTCATTTCAATCAGCATAATAATCGAATTTTTAACAGAAAAATAATTCCTGTGTTTTGTTTCACCCGCTAAACTGTTATTTATGACCGTTTTCTTTTGTTTACCGGCACGTTCCATGGTATAGGCCTAGTATTTGCAGGTTGCATATATTAAATACATTTCTCACGTCAAACAATATACATGTACCTATGATCCCCACACACATTCATTGTGTTGTAATACATACACTATATAATACCATGGTGATTGTTTAGCGAAATCATCATCATCAATCCTTATTTGTCACTTTTGAAGATTAAATACAGAAAAAGTGACAAAAATTTGACAGGGTTACTTTAAAGCAAGAAATATTAGGATTTAGAAAAATAAAATTCACTCTCATTTTACTGGACCCCTTCTGTAGAGGATATAGCTCCTATCCAGATGCGTTTTACAAGATGATGTAATCAAAATAAATATGCTGAGAAATATTAAACACTCCAGATGAAATCCATCAGGGATAAGTTGATCTGGAAGGAGGATGGCGCCAAGAAAGGTTCTAAGGAATTGTTCATTGTCCATGTTTTGTAAACAGCACAATAGAGATCATCTGCTTGTTAGCAAAATTGTATGTATAAATCGATGAAAAAAGAGTAATTATAATATCACATGTGATAACTAGGCATTGAAAGGAAATTTGAGATGATTGACAGCTTTTAATCGTTATACATAGCAAAGTAAGAGGTCTGCCACGTTTAAGAAAACCGAAAGATATCACAATTATACATTATGCACGGATTTTAGATTGACTAGTTTTTACATTTTCATTTTAGTTATTTTTTTTATTTAAGGTCGTGAAGTGTTGAAATTATCAATAGAAAAAAAGCTAGCATTGTCTTGAGGAGTGTTTTTGACACAAGTGTACATGTACTGGAATGCTCATAGCATTATGTACCTATAAATAGCTATATAATTGAGTACATTTCACCCCGAGCATCATATCTACACAAATGTTCATGTATCGGTCGAAATGCGAAATTATGAAAACATCCTATTTAGAAATGTATTATGAATAATTGATATGTATGAGAGCGTAAGCACATTCACACGTAAATTAAAGAAAAACTAGTAAAGTTTGCTAAAACAACACAACAATTCGTGCGTTATATCCTTATATTAGAACTATTCGTTATACAGGGCCTACGACGTGGTGACTGGAACAGTCGTGGTGAGGTTGACATGACATACGGCCTGTTGACCACTTGGTCCGAAGTGGAAAGCGTCCGGACATCGACAGACCTGGTGACCGTCATTATAATCCTTACCGGCCGGGATCTTTATGTTTCCGACGAAACAGTTAGGGCCTGAAAATTAAAAAAAAAAAATGAATAAATGAATCAATCACAACAAAGTACATCATCAATCCGATTTCTAGGCGTATCTTAATCGAGCATAGAGATTATCAACGTGAAAAGTAGATGTTCAGTTTCCAAGGAAACGACTCTCAGGGTGAGTACATGAGCTTTAGAAGTTTACCTAACATTGTTTAATTTCACTGTTATCATCGTAATTTCAGAGTTATACTGTAGTAGTAGTAGTAGTAGTAGTAGTAGTAGTAGTAGTTGTAGTAGTAGTAGTTGTAGTAGTAGTAGTAGTATAGTTGTAGTAGTAGTAGTAGTAGTAGTAGAGGTGGTGGTGGTGGTAGTAGTAGTAGTAGTAGTAATAGTAGTAGTAGTAGTAGTAGTAGTAGTAATAGTGGTAGTAGTAGTAGTAGTAGTAGTAGTAGTTACACAATATAAGCAATGTTTAGAACAATGCAGGACGTATCGTCCCAGGTTATATAGGGATATTTTACCAGGACATAATATTAGTTATATCCAATGACGATTTTATTAATGCAAACAACGTTACTCACCATTCGGACAGACAGGACAGCAAGCGTCTGGTTTGTGAATGGCATCAACGCAGGGTGAAAAAAAACAATCTTTGATTGCGCAGTTTACACTGCCGGCAACTGCGTCACATTGACAGTAAAGACAGGCGGAAGGCTTGAACGGTCCATCCGGGTACTTCTTCCCTAGATAACTACATCCGTTAGGACGACATATGGCAATATTGTCCCCCATCCTGACGGTGTTCGCAGCGGCAAATTAAGTTGTTTACAACATGGTCTTGATCACCGGAAATTACCAAATTTCCAAAACGGTAGTTCGGTCCTGGATATGAAGAGAAAAAAGTTAGTTGTTTCACTAGGATATGTTGCAGGTAATGAAATTGGGATTCGATCTTTACTTATACCTTTAATTGTCGTTTTGACACCTCTCTCTTCATACACATATCAGTTCTGTTCTGAGAGACATAAACGTAAATAAAATGTACAATATACATGTGTTAGATATATGCAATGTATTTTTACACTATCTAGTATATATCCAATACGTTTCGTACATATGTATCATTCGCATCACATATCTGTATTAACCATAACAAGTAAATATTCACCATAAGAAGTACATACCTGTATCAACCATATGTAGTTAACATAAATGATAAGTAGTACATATCTGTATCAACCATATAAAGTAAATATTTACCATATATTGTACATACCTTATCTACCATATATAGTAGATATTAATCATAAGAAGTACTTGGTATATATTTACCATGATGTGCATACCTATATCTACCATATAAAATAAACATTTACAATATGTTGTACCTACCTGTGTCTACCATATATGGTAAATATTTACCATATGTTGTACATACTTGTATCTACCATATGTAGTGCATACCTGTGTGTACCATATGTTGTACATATTTACCCTCTACATCACATATTTATCGTCCGTATGTACATCATACATGTTTTTAATATATCTTACTCATATTTACTATCCGCAGTATATATTTACAATCTGTAATAAGCATTTACTATATACAGTATAGTAAAAGTTTATCCTCTATATCACATATTTACCGTCCGGGGACGTTGTACTTTGTGTGGGTATGGTGGT
This sequence comes from Pecten maximus, assembly GCF_902652985.1. Taxonomy (NCBI): domain Eukaryota; kingdom Metazoa; phylum Mollusca; class Bivalvia; order Pectinida; family Pectinidae; genus Pecten; species Pecten maximus. The sequence goes on from NC_047028.1 coordinate 23,164,576, forward strand.
CGGAGAGCCATCAATGGAAACGGCGCCGAGGAGAAATAATACCGTGACTAACATTCTGTCCGATATGTTTAAAGGAGTGATATCTTTGCCTTATGTAGACGAAGAGTGATGACGTACAATTCGGTAAGTTCTGTGGTAGACTTGCACAAGTCCCTATTTGTCAAGGACAAAATATTATACAAAAATATAAAAAAAAAATATAAATATAAGGATTGAATAAAGTTATGTTGGGGGGTATAGGGGTATAAACCTCAATACTGTTACCCCTCATGATCAGGTTGAACCTCCATTGAATAAAGATATTCTGGATGCCACAGGACACCGATGGTTAGCGGCTCTATCTAACTACAACTTCACGATTAGGTACACACCAGGTCGTACCAATACAGACGCTGATGCTTTGTCTCGTCTGCCTGAGGAGTTGGATACGGAGTCGGTCAAGGCCATATGTGGAAGTTTGCAGGGAGATGGACGAGTTGTTACAGGTGTGGGTATATATAATCCAATGCCACTTTGTTGTTCATGGTAGTTTTATTATCCATTAATAAAACCCTACAATTACAAGAAATACTAATCATACACACATACATACTAAACTACAGACATGACAATCAAGGGACATAACTCTTACATGTAACATATTTGAACCGATAACAAAGAGATGGCACAATTTCTGTTATAAATACGTTAACAGAACCAAATACTAATACATTTATGTTTTTAGAATACACATATCGATAACTAGAATATATCAAACTAGTTATTCACTATTTAGACACAATAGATATACAAATATCAAATTAGGAAATTATCCCTACCTTTATCACTTACATTACTATTAATATATATAAAACATTGGTAATTTTCCTACAGACAAAATCACCATGTACATAATGTACTATACAATTAAAACAACCAGAACTACAACTCACCCCACATATCATGCGGAGGTTTCCGGAACATTATTCATTACCACCAACCAGATTCACAAGTAATCACCAGCTGTAATCAATGAATAATCTGGTCTAATATATATACAAATAAAAACGTCATATACAAAATATATTGTATTATGATATCTATCAATTCCAATTAAACATACATGAAGCACATAACTTCTGACAAAGTACCAGATATGCTTTCTACACAGATCTTTTCAAAATACTTATTAAAACATGATATTACATGTTGTTTTATAATACAACATTAATATATACTTAGTTACAAAGTAGTATCAAACGAAAGTAAAAACTCACCAGATCTTCAATATAATTTAGGCTCTGACTTCTACAGATTGTTTTCAGCTAGAGCGCCAGAAGAGAAGTGATTTGAAATACTAAGAGGATTAAAAACATGCAATACAGGTAAAAACTGTCCAATGAAATTGTCCATGTCAGGTCACATGTCATACATACTCACATTCCTTTCATTCCTATTAAGGTTTCTCACACCAAACAAATACCAACAGTACATTAAAGATGCACACTCCATGAAATATAACATACAATGATTTTACATAAAATATAACCCTGTAACACACTCCCCCTCACAGATGAATGACCTCCGTGTCATTGTTGTGACGGAGATATCAATGTTACACACCTACAAGAAAATGGATAAAAACAACATACATGTACTACTAAAATAACAAATAAAACATCATGTTGACCCACTTACAATGGTCAAAAGAGAATCCAATATTCTCTCTGGCATTCTGTCCAGATTCCCTTCCTTGGCCAATTCCTGCAGGTAGCTTGCCCTTGACATCCAATCTGGTGTCACTGGGGTCTGGCGCATAGCAAATTCACCCGAGGTTTGCCAAGTCGGGGGTTGATGTCTTCTGATAGTTTTCCTGGGAACAGGTACTGGTCTCTCATGATCAGGTCCTCGGTGCTTGGCACTGACAGGTGCCACCTCCTCCCCCTCCGAAGAGTTGAGGACCCTCCTGGGCGACATCTGGTGATCCTCTGCAGTAGAGTTCTGATCGTCATCAGCACCACTGCCACCCTCAGTTTCATCTGGCAATGGGTCGTCATCCACGTCAGAAGAAACTCCAGTGTCCATGCCAACGTCTCTAGCCCCCTCAGCACTGGATGAAGTGCTAACTAGATCAGCTGCTGGACCATGATCATCTCCATTGATGACTACCTTCTCCACGGTATCCCTAGATCTGTTTAGTCTGAGTCTTGGCTTCGGAATCACAGGATCAGGGTCCACATCTCCGCTTTCCTGAGAGAATAACTCCCCTACTGGTAGTAGCAGGTTCCTGTGGAGCTTCCTGGTACGACCTGTTCCTGTTTCCGGCCTGACAGTGAATACCGGGATTTCGTTGTTCTCCTGTTTTTCCACTACATACACTGTATCTTCCCATTTGTTGTCAAGCTTATGCTTTCCTTCATGTACCAGCTTCTTAACCAACACCCTATCACCACACAATATGCTTGAACCGCGTATCCGTCTGTCATAGTTTTCCTTTTGTCTCCCCCGAGCTTTATCTGCACTCCTTGTGGCAACATCATAAGCAGACTTTAGTCTGGTTCGCAGCTCATCCACATACTTACACGGGCTTGAACTCTTCTCCTTTCTCTCAATCCCAAAAGCTAAGTCCACTGGTAACCGTGGCCTCCTCCCAAACATAAGGTAGAATGGACTATAGCCAGTCTGTTCATGCCGTGTACTGTTGTAAGCATGTACCAAGGGTCCTACATGTTTCTTCCAATCACCCTTCAGGTCCGGATCCAATGTTCCCAACATGTTCAGTACAGTTCTATTGAACCGTTCACACATCCCATTGCAGCTCGGATGGTAGGGTGAAGTCCTTGATTTCCTGATTCCTGCAACATGGCACAGCTCATGGATCAATTTTCCATCAAAGTTTGGTCCCTGGTCTGAATGAAGCCTAACAGGAAAACCATAATGAAGGAAGAAGTTGTTGTATAACACTTCCGCTGTTGTCCTGGCTGTCATATTCCTGGTAGGGTAGGCCTGGGCGTACCGCGTAAAATGATCCGTAAGTATCAGTAAATGTTGAAATCCACCCTTGGACATCTCTAGTGTCAGAAAATCAACACAAACCAATTCAAGAGGTTGAGAGGTCCTGATGTTGACTAAAGGTGCTCTCTGAGTTGTAGGAGTTTTCCTCAAAGTACAACGCTGACAGTTAGACACCCAGTCCTCGACATCCCTGGTCATTCCAGGCCAATAGAATCGCTCCTGGACCAATGAAAGGGTACGGTCTCTCCCTGGATGTCCTACGTCATCATGCAAGTATTGCAGAGTACACTTCATCATAGATGTAGGTAAAACCAGTTGTCGAATCTTCTGAGTATGCTTAAGTGTCTCTCTGTACAAAACACTGTTGTCTAGAGTGAGATGACTGAAGTTACGCAGGAGCATTTGCTGCTTCGGACTCAAATTCTGTCTACTGGGTTTCTTCCCTTCTCTAACAGCATGGATGAATGGCTGTAGTACTGGATCCCTTGACTGTACACGTCTCCAATCCCTATTGGACATCTGCTCCAAGTCACAAAGATCATCATCCCATGTATCAGCTGTTGACAGAATATCAGCTCGTCCATCTCCCTGCAAACTTCCACATATGGCCTTGACCGACTCCGTATCCAACTCCTCAGGCAGACGAGACAAAGCATCAGCGTCTGTATTGGTACGACCTGGTGTGTACCTAATCGTGAAGTTGTAGTTAGATAGAGCCGCTAACCATCGGTGTCCTGTGGCATCCAGAATATCTTTATTCAATGGAGCGTTGGACAAGAAAGACCAGGTGACATACGAGCAGTGGAAGTATGAGGTACAATGTCTTATGGACAACCAGGCTTATGCTGTGGAAGAGATTACTTTTGCTGTTCGACAGTCTTTGAAGGGAGATGCAGCAGGGGTAGCTCGCCGACTTGGTCCTGATGCTGGTTTATTGAGTTTACTACACAAGTTAGACAGCGTATATGGTGTGGTGGAATCTAGTGAATCCTTGTTAGAGAAGTTTTATAGTGCAACCCAACAGGAGAATGAGGATGTTTCATCCTGGGGATGTAGACTGGAGGAGTTATTGGATAAGGCTAAACAGAAAGGGGAGATAACTTCTGGAGACTTCATGGAAATGCTTCGTTCCAAGTTCTGGAGTGGACTTAGGCAACCATTGAGGGATGTTTCTGGACACAAATTTGACTCCATCCATGACTTTGATGCACTTAGAGTTGCTTTGAGAAGAATTGAGCATGACCATCAGGATTCTAAATCAGGTAAGAAACCAGTTACTTCCAAGATGGCCACCACAACCTCGGATAAGAAAGAACCAGACCAGTTCCAGGAATTAAAGGCAATAGTTAACCAGCTGGCGTCAGATTTCAACAAGTTCAAGAGCAGTGGACAACAAAAGGATTCCAAGAAGTATTATAATAGGAATAACTCTGGAGGGAACCAATATGGATCTAGCCAAGATCATCACTCTGCTGATGTTGGACCTAGGCAACAGGATAGACAACATGATGCTAAGGACAATCAGCGTCAGCCTCCTGTCTGTTGGAGATGTGGCCAGACAGGGCATGTACGCATTGGATGTCGTGTTATCCTCGACCATTCACGCAAGTCTTTAAACGGGAAACAGTCTTCGGAGAAGGGTCACCCGTAGACTGCAGGAGAAGACAAGGCCCCAAGTGTAACTCCGCTCAATTAGTAGGTGAGTGTAACGAGGTGAAAGTTAATATAGCGGGAGTGGAAGCAGTTGCTTTGTTAGACACAGGATCCACAGTGTCTACAGTTAGCGAGACCTTTTATTACTCATATTTGTCTCAACTGGAGTTATTACCACTTAAGGAGATATTGGACATTGAGTGTGCTGGTGGTACGTCATTGCCATATCTAGGATGTATTGAAGCTGATTTGGAGGGACTCCCAGGGCTTAGTGGTAAACCTCATCGATGTATTTTCTTAGTTATACCAGACAGTAATTACAACAAAGCTGTACCTTTGCTGTTGGGGACTAACATTCTTATAGAGGCTTTGAACGGAAGTAGACGTACTCATGGTGGACGTTTCTTACAAGACATGAAGATGGAAGCACCTTGGTATCTGACATTTCGTTGTCTGATGTTAAGGTCTAAGGAGCTTCGACGCAGAGAATTTTGCCTTGGTAAGGTGAAGCTGGCAGAGAAAGGAAACATCACGATTGCTTCAAACTCAAAGGTGACTGTAACGGGGATGATTGACAAGCCAGTTAATTATATACCAACCTGTGCCCTTGTACAAGCTACCAAGTCAGATATTACTCAGGATTTGGACATTACACCTGGATTGCTGCACTACGACTACAGAGAACTCGACTACAGAGTACCTGTCACTATCTCGAACATCAGCGTCCGGAGTATTACCATACCATCCAAGTCTGTTATAGCAGAACTACATCCTGTTTCAGTAGAGGGATCATTAGAAGATTATCATACTCCTGAGAAGGAATCAGACTTCAGGAATCTTCTTAACTTGGACCTAACATCTCTAGATAGACATCAACAGATAAAGTTGGATAATCTTTTACAGGATTTTTCCGATGTTTTTTCGTCAGGGGATCTTGATCTGGGCCATTGTTCGGGTACTCAACATCATATCGAGTTAACAGATGATACCCCGTTCAGACAGAGATTCAGGAGGATACCCCCGGCCATGTTAGAAGAGGTTAGGGATCATCTCAGGCAGCTGTCAGCATGTGGAGTGATTCGTCGGTCTCACAGTCCATGGTCCTCATGCGTGGTATTAGCTAGGAAGAAGGATGGCACCCTGAGAATGTGTATTGACTATCGTCAACTCAACAACAGGACGATAAAAGATTCCTACGCTTTACCCAGGATAGAGGAGATCTTAGACTCGCTCCATGGCTCGAAGTATTTTACAGTTCTAGATATGAAGAGTGGATACCATCAGGTGGAAGTAACGGAGGAGCACAAACAGAGGACAGCATTTACTGTTGGACCTTTGGGACTATGGGAATATAACAGAATGCCATTTGGACTTGTGAACGCTCCGGCTACTTACCAGAGATTAATGGAAGACTGTTTAGGAGACTATATTGGATCTATATGTTTTATATATCTGGATGATTTGATTATCTTTTCAAAGGATGTTGACACACATATGGATCGCCTGGCACTGATATTTCAGCGGCTGAGGGAGAGCGGGATAAAGCTATCGCCGAAGAAGTGTTCACTGTTCCAGTCAAGGGTGAAATATTTAGGTTTTATTGTCTCTGAAGATGGTGTGGAAGCTGACCCTGACAAGATATCAAAGATTGCGGAATGGAAACCACCGGAGAGTCCAGATGAACTTCGCAAATTCCTTGGCTTTGCAGGATACTATAGGAAATTTGTTAAGAATTTTTCTACCATCGCTAAGCCATTGAATGACCTGCTCCCACCTACAGTAAAGAAGAAGATGAAACCTAGCAAGAAATCAATTCCGATTGATTGGACATGGGGTAAAGAACAGCAGGAAGCTTTTGACAGGCTCAAGGAAATACTTACTACACCTCCTGTACTGGGATATCCAGATCTGACTTTACCCTTTGAGCTGCATACCGATGCTAGTGGACGAGGACTCGGGGCAATACTATACCAGACTCAGGATGGAAAGAAGAAGGTTATCAGTTATGCAAGTAGAGGTTTAAACAAGGCAGAAAGAAGATACCCTGCTCATAAACTGGAATTTCTTGCGTTGAAGTGGGCTATAACTGACAAATTCTCTGATGTCAATGTAACAGAGCGCAGGATTAATTAAATTTTAAATCACTGCCTCCGCTAGGGATCGAACCCGGGACCTCTGGCTTACTAGTCTTACGCTCAACCGATCGAGCTAAAGAGAAGATCTCTCTAGCCGAGCGGTATATTGCGGCTAGTATTTACCAGGGTTACATACTCCCCCTCCAGGGAAGAACTCGTCCTCGAGTTCCCGGGGGTAACAGCGATGCTTGTGGAGCAAGGTTGAGTATTTTCCCCGGGTCCCTACATGAGATGTTAGGTCCAAGTTAAGAAGATTCCTGAAGTCTGATTCCTTCTCAGGAGTATGATAATCTTCTAATGATCCCTCTACTGAAACAGGATGTAGTTCTGCTATAACAGACTTGGATGGTATGGTAATACTCCGGACGCTGATGTTCGAGATAGTGACAGGTACTCTGTAGTCGAGTTCTCTGTAGTCGTAGTGCAGCAATCCAGGTGTAATGTCCAAATCCTGAGTAATATCTGACTTGGTAGCTTGTACAAGGGCACAGGTTGGTATATAATTAACTGGCTTGTCAATCATCCCCGTTACAGTCACCTTTGAGTTTGAAGCAATCGTGATGTTTCCTTTCTCTGCCAGCTTCACCTTACCAAGGCAAAATTCTCTGCGTCGAAGCTCCTTAGACCTTAACATCAGACAACGAAATGTCAGATACCAAGGTGCTTCCATCTTCATGTCTTGTAAGAAACGTCCACCATGAGTACGTCTACTTCCGTTCAAAGCCTCTATAAGAATGTTAGTCCCCAACAGCAAAGGTACAGCTTTGTTGTAATTACTGTCAGGTAGAACAAGAAAACTTCATCGCAATCTACTCTTGCCAGTAGGGGAATTATTCTCCTCTGTTAAGGATGATGTGGAGTTAGATGACGTTCCGGTAAAACCACAGGCTAGACAGAGATTCAGGGAAACAGGGAAAGCTGAGAAGCTGATTCTTAATGATGATGTTGGTCCAGCAGCTGACGTGGCAAGCATTACATCGAGTGCTGAGGATGCTATGGAAGCTGAAAGGGATCCAGAAGTTTCATCAGATTTGGATGACGATCCTCCATTTGATGAAGCTGCGGGTAAGGCTGTTGCTGATGACGATCAGTCCTCTATTGCAGAGAATGTTCAGACTTTGCCTGGGACAGCCTTCAACTTCTCGGAGGGGGAGGAGGTGGCATCGGTTAATGCCAGAATACGAGGGCTGGATGGTGATATTGAAGGAAATTCTTGTAGGAAGAAGCCAGTACCTGTACCCAGGAAAACAAGGAAAAAACAACAACCTAAGTGGCAAACATCGGGTGAGTATGTAATGGTGCAATCATCCGTAACCCCAGACTGGATGACGAGAGCCAGGTATTTAGAGGTTTTAGCTACTGAGGGAAATTTGGACAGGATGCCAGAGAAAGTTCTGGAGTCTTTACTCTCTGTGGTAAGTGGCTCAAATTGATTGTTTTATCCATTGATTTAAAATAATTTGTACTTTTAATGTTTTCACAGGTTGGATGTCGCTGAAGCTTCTCCATGGCGATGACACGGAGGTCATTCATCTGCGAGGGGGAGTATGTGACAGGGTTATATTTTGGGAAAATGTATAATAATAAATTGTGTATTATGTATTTTTAATTTCTGGTGCGATAGTCTTTAGTTCAAAGTATTTGTGTGACTTGTTTGGAGAGTAAGTTCTGTGTGTCTTGTATGTAGGACAGGTATGTAAGGAATGTGAGTATGTATGTCATGTGACCTGACATAGACTTTTCATTGGACAGTTTTACCTAACACGCATGCTTTTAATCACTTTTCTATATTCAAAATCACTTCTGCTTTGGTATCCAAGCACATAACATCTACGAAGTCATTGTCCGAATATTCAAAGAGATCTGGTGAGTTTTTACTATTATTGGTGTTATTTTGATACTTAAATGTATATTATATTGTTGTGCTATGATACAACATGTAATTATGTTTTTTATGGATATTTTAATATATTACTTGAGTAGAGAATCTGGGGCTGAGCCACAAGATGTATCTCTTTGTCATTTCATTGTAAAAAGTATACGTTCAAATGTGTAGTTGTGGTTTGTGAATCAACCTTACAAAATTCACATAACTAGTATTATATCAATGTATTTTTATTACAGCTGATGTACAATGTATTTGTAAAATCAAATCCAAAACAGCTGTGTGTTGATGTTGAAACATCATTACGGAACCTCCGCATGATATGTGGGGTGAGTTTATAGTACATTTATTAGAGTAATAGAATATTTACATATATTTGGCATGTGCCTAAAGAGTAAAATACCCATATGGTATATATACTGAAACTAATGTCATTTGTGAAGTATACATTAATATTATTTTAATATTCTGATACACATTTGTTTGATTCTGTAGAGTAACTACGTTTAGATACTTAAATTATTCATGTGTACATTTTAATATTGTTTAAATAGCAGATATTTCGTCTAATTGATAGATATTGCTCAGTTCTTGTTAATTTTTCATATAACATGCGTTGTGGGAGTTATGTCCCTTGATTGTCACGTCCAATGTAGTTTGTATTGTATATGTGTAAGTGATTCTTTGTCTTGTTATTGTAGGGTTTTTTAATACCGTGATGAACGGTTACAATAAACCAACATGAAGCTGACAAGAGGCATTCGAGTTGTGTTTTGAACCCAGTAACAAATGGCGCCCAACGTGATTAATTGGATTTTGTGATCACCGGTAGATGACGGGAGGAATATTCAATTACAAGCCCCTGTGTTCAATTAGCGGAAGTGATTTCCGGTCCCGAGAAAGTTTTCCATGATGACGACATGTACAGCCGACAGCGGTAAGCTGATTTGGTGACATTTCCCGTGACAAGTTATTTATTTGAACTTGACATTTATATTTCTGTGTTCCTGATTCGATGTGTGTTTTGGTCGCGAATAGTCAACACCCATTTATCCTGTTTTGGTGAGGCACTTTATACATTTTATGTGATGGACACATGTGCCGACTGTTGCACTTGTGTGACAGTTCGTCATTGACCTTTCGCTATACCGGAAGTGTGCAGAGACTTTGTTACAAATTATTTCTGAGACCTGTGTTGCCAAGAAGATATGATCATTGAGTGACATTATCCGCGACATTTTGATTAAACTAATTTATTGGCAAGTCCAACAGTTAATATTTACCCTATAGACTTTGGTTGTTGTCAATTAATTATTTATTTGATTTTCCATTGCTTGTATATTTTTTTTCTGTGACTATACATGTAAATCAACAATTTTCAAGTTGCTATTACTTGCCTACTGTTTACAACTTGTATTATTTTTATATCCTTATAGCAATAATTTACTTTGTCAGTTAAATTATTATTTTTCAGTGGTTATCCTTTTATAGTGTTATTGACTAGGAAATATTAGAACTTTGTTTATTTTTCTGGTTAATTTTTTTTTCTCTCAGTTTATTATAATATTTTTGCTATATTATACTTGTGTTTTCCCATATGATGTAAAGTCACTTAGATATTCTATAAATAGTTTTTTTGGCATATTTATATTGTAACACCAGATCAGATTTTGTTTTTCTATCCACATTTTCTTTGATTTCTGCTATTCTATTTTTTTCTATTTATTTCTTCTATCTTTTTCAGTACTAATCCAAGATTTACTTGACTAATTTGACATTTTGCGACAATTTGTTTTGCGTGTCAGTGTGCGTATGTGTTGATTGATTTCTCCATATTACTTGCTATTTAAATTTATTTAGTTTTGTGTGTTGATAGTTCTTTACATACACTTTTCTTTCTTTGGTTGATACCAAGGGGAGATAATTTTGGTTTAGTTTGCTAAAGGGAGGTAACTGTAAGTGTTAATTTTCTATTTCAGCTGTATTGTACTTGTTTTATTTCAGAAATTTTGAGTTTTTTTCCTGTTTATTTTCAGGGTTGATTTACTATAATTTTGTGTTGATTATTATTTACTTAAAACTACATGTGGTTGTTTGTTTAGTGTATTACATTCCAATTTTCATTTTTTCCTCTTTAATTGATTTCAGATTGGACTTTGTGTTTGTTTATTTATTTTTCAGTACATTTGGACTTTATATATTTCTTTATGGTAAGTATAGTGCTTGTTTGTATTATTTTAATCATGTCAGATGCAGAAAAGTTGCAAGGATTTTTCGATGCTATGGATGTGAAACCAAGTTTGGAGTCGAAGGAAGCTTTCGACCAATGGTTATTGGATTATGCAAGGAAAGGTGCACTTCCTAAGACTGCTGCTGCTGCTGGTGCTACTTCTAAGCAAGATGAACCTCAACGATTCATTACACATCAGCGTCCCAGAATATCTTTATTCAATGGAGCGTTGGACAAGAAAGACCAGGTGACATACGAGCAGTGGAAGTATGAGGTACAATGTCTTATGGACAACCAGGCTTATGCTGTGGAAGAGATTACTTTTGCTGTTCGACAGTCTTTGAAGGGAGATGCAGCAGGGGTAGCTCGCCGACTTGGTCCTGATGCTGGTTTATTGAGTTTACTACACAAGTTAGACAGCGTATATGGTGTGGTGGAATCTAGTGAATCCTTGTTAGAGAAGTTTTATAGTGCAACCCAACAGGAGAATGAGGATGTTTCATCCTGGGGATGTAGACTGGAGGAGTTATTGGATAAGGCTAAACAGAAAGGGGAGATAACTTCTGGAGACTTCATGGAAATGCTTCGTTCCAAGTTCTGGAGTGGACTTAGGCAACCATTGAGGGATGTTTCTGGACACAAATTTGACTCCATCCATGACTTTGATGCACTTAGAGTTGCTTTGAGAAGAATTGAGCATGACCATCAGGATTCTAAATCAGGTAAGAAACCAGTTACTTCCAAGATGGCCACCACAACCTCGGATAAGAAAGAACCAGACCAGTTCCAGGAATTAAAGGCAATAGTTAACCAGCTGGCGTCAGATTTCAACAAGTTCAAGAGCAGTGGACAACAAAAGGATTCCAAGAAGTATTATAATAGGAATAACTCTGGAGGGAACCAATATGGATCTAGCCAAGATCATCACTCTGCTGATGTTGGACCTAGGCAACAGGATAGACAACATGATGCTAAGGACAATCAGCGTCAGCCTCCTGTCTGTTGGAGATGTGGCCAGACAGGGCATGTACGCATTGGATGTCGTGTTATCCTCGACCATTCACGCAAGTCTTTAAACGGGAAACAGTCTTCGGAGAAGGGTCACCCGTAGACTGCAGGAGAAGACAAGGCCCCAAGTGTAACTCCGCTCAATTAGTAGGTGAGTGTAACGAGGTGAAAGTTAATATAGCGGGAGTGGAAGCAGTTGCTTTGTTAGACACAGGATCCACAGTGTCTACAGTTAGCGAGACCTTTTATTACTCATATTTGTCTCAACTGGAGTTATTACCACTTAAGGAGATATTGGACATTGAGTGTGCTGGTGGTACGTCATTGCCATATCTAGGATGTATTGAAGCTGATTTGGAGGGACTCCCAGGGCTTAGTGGTAAACCTCATCGATGTATTTTCTTAGTTATACCAGACAGTAATTACAACAATTACAACACCTGTTACAGGTGTGGGTATATATAATCCAATGCCACTTTGTTGTTCATGGTAGTTTTATTATCCATTAATAAAACCCTACAATTACAAGAAATACTAATCATACACACATACATACTAAACTACAGACATGACAATCAAGGGACATAACTCTTACATGTAACATATTTGAACCGATAACAAAGAGATGGCACAATTTCTGTTATAAATACGTTAACAGAACCAAATACTAATACATTTATGTTTTTAGAATACACATATCGATAACTAGAATATATCAAACTAGTTATTCACTATTTAGACACAATAGATATACAAATATCAAATTAGGAAATTATCCCTACCTTTATCACTTACATTACTATTAATATATATAAAACATTGGTAATTTTCCTACAGACAAAATCACCATGTACATAATGTACTATACAATTAAAACAACCAGAACTACAACTCACCCCACATATCATGCGGAGGTTTCCGGAACATTATTCATTACCACCAACCAGATTCACAAGTAATCACCAGCTGTAATCAATGAATAATCTGGTCTAATATATATACAAATAAAAACGTCATATACAAAATATATTGTATTATGATATCTATCAATTCCAATTAAACATACATGAAGCACATAACTTCTGACAAAGTACCAGATATGCTTTCTACACAGATCTTTTCAAAATACTTATTAAAACATGATATTACATGTTGTTTTATAATACAACATTAATATATACTTAGTTACAAAGTAGTATCAAACGAAAGTAAAAACTCACCAGATCTTCAATATAATTTAGGCTCTGACTTCTACAGATTGTTTTCAGCTAGAGCGCCAGAAGAGAAGTGATTTGAAATACTAAGAGGATTAAAAACATGCAATACAGGTAAAAACTGTCCAATGAAATTGTCCATGTCAGGTCACATGTCATACATACTCACATTCCTTTCATTCCTATTAAGGTTTCTCACACCAAACAAATACCAACAGTACATTAAAGATGCACACTCCATGAAATATAACATACAATGATTTTACATAAAATATAACCCTGTAACACACTCCCCCTCACAGATGAATGACCTCCGTGTCATTGTTGTGACGGAGATATCAATGTTACACACCTACAAGAAAATGGATAAAAACAACATACATGTACTACTAAAATAACAAATAAAACATCATGTTGACCCACTTACAATATTCTCTCTGGCATTCTGTCCAGATTCCCTTCCTTGGCCAATTCCTGCAGGTAGCTTGCCCTTGACATCCAATCTGGTGTCACTGGGGTCTGGCGCATAGCAAATTCACCCGAGGTTTGCCAAGTCGGGGGTTGATGTCTTCTGATAGTTTTCCTGGGAACAGGTACTGGTCTCTCATGATCAGGTCCTCGGTGCTTGGCACTGACAGGTGCCACCTCCTCCCCCTCCGAAGAGTTGAGGACCCTCCTGGGCGACATCTGGTGATCCTCTGCAGTAGAGTTCTGATCGTCATCAGCACCACTGCCACCCTCAGTTTCATCTGGCAATGGGTCGTCATCCACGTCAGAAGAAACTCCAGTGTCCATGCCAACGTCTCTAGCCCCCTCAGCACTGGATGAAGTGCTAACTAGATCAGCTGCTGGACCATGATCATCTCCATTGATGACTACCTTCTCCACGGTATCCCTAGATCTGTTTAGTCTGAGTCTTGGCTTCGGAATCACAGGATCAGGGTCCACATCTCCGCTCTCCTGAGAGAATAACTCCCCTACTGGTAGTAGCAGGTTCCTGTGGAGCTTCCTGGTACGACCTGTTCCTGTTTCCGGCCTGACAGTGAATACCGGGATTTCGTTGTTCTCCTGTTTTTCCACTACATACACTGTATCTTCCCATTTGTTGTCAAGCTTATGCTTTCCTTCATGTACCAGCTTCTTAACCAACACCCTATCACCACACAATATGCTTGAACCGCGTATCCGTCTGTCATAGTTTTCCTTTTGTCTCCCCCGAGCTTTATCTGCACTCCTTGTGGCAACATCATAAGCAGACTTTAGTCTGGTTCGCAGCTCATCCACATACTTACACGGGCTTGAACTCTTCTCCTTTCTCTCAATCCCAAAAGCTAAGTCCACTGGTAACCGTGGCCTCCTCCCAAACATAAGGTAGAATGGACTATAGCCAGTCTGTTCATGCCGTGTACTGTTGTAAGCATGTACCAAGGGTCCTACATGTTTCTTCCAATCACCCTTCAGGTCCGGATCCAATGTTCCCAACATGTTCAGTACAGTTCTATTGAACCGTTCACACATCCCATTGCAGCTCGGATGGTAGGGTGAAGTCCTTGATTTCCTGATTCCTGCAACATGGCACAGCTCATGGATCAATTTTCCATCAAAGTTTGGTCCCTGGTCTGAATGAAGCCTAACAGGAAAACCATAATGAAGGAAGAAGTTGTTGTATAACACTTCCGCTGTTGTCCTGGCTGTCATATTCCTGGTAGGGTAGGCCTGGGCGTACCGCGTAAAATGATCCGTAAGTATCAGTAAATGTTGAAATCCACCCTTGGACATCTCTAGTGTCAGAAAATCAACACAAACCAATTCAAGAGGTTGAGAGGTCCTGATGTTGACTAAAGGTGCTCTCTGAGTTGTAGGAGTTTTCCTCAAAGTACAACGCTGACAGTTAGACACCCAGTCCTCGACATCCCTGGTCATTCCAGGCCAATAGAATCGCTCCTGGACCAATGAAAGGGTACGGTCTCTCCCTGGATGTCCTACGTCATCATGCAAGTATTGCAGAGTACACTTCATCATAGATGTAGGTAAAACCAGTTGTCGAATCTTCTGAGTATGCTTAAGTGTCTCTCTGTACAAAACACTGTTGTCTAGAGTGAGATGACTGAAGTTACGCAGGAGCATTTGCTGCTTCGGACTCAAATTCTGTCTACTGGGTTTCTTCCCTTCTCTAACAGCATGGATGAATGGCTGTAGTACTGGATCCCTTGACTGTACACGTCTCCAATCCCTATTGGACATCTGCTCCAAGTCACAAAGATCATCATCCCATGTATCAGCTGTTGACAGAATATCAGCTCGTCCATCTCCCTGCAAACTTCCACATATGGCCTTGACCGACTCCGTATCCAACTCCTCAGGCAGACGAGACAAAGCATCAGCGTCTGTATTGGTACGACCTGGTGTGTACCTAATCGTGAAGTTGTAGTTAGATAGAGCCGCTAACCATCGGTGTCCTGTGGCATCCAGTTTAGCTGTAGTCAAGACATACGTTAAGGGATTGTTATCTGTTAAGACAGAAAACGTTGTTCCGTACAGGTAATCAGAGAATTTGTCAGTTATAGCCCACTTCAACGCAAGAAATTCCAGTTTATGAGCAGGGTATCTTCTTTCTGCCTTGTTTAAACCTCTACTTGCATAACTGATAACCTTCTTCTTTCCATCCTGAGTCTGGTATAGTATTGCCCCGAGTCCTCGTCCACTAGCATCGGTATGCAGCTCAAAGGGTAAAGTCAGATCTGGATATCCCAGTACAGGAGGTGTAGTAAGTATTTCCTTGAGCCTGTCAAAAGCTTCCTGCTGTTCTTTACCCCATGTCCAATCAATCGGAATTGATTTCTTGCTAGGTTTCATCTTCTTCTTTACTGTAGGTGGGAGCAGGTCATTCAATGGCTTAGCGATGGTAGAAAAATTCTTAACAAATTTCCTATAGTATCCTGCAAAGCCAAGGAATTTGCGAAGTTCATCTGGACTCTCCGGTGGTTTCCATTCCGCAATCTTTGATATCTTGTCAGGGTCAGCTTCCACACCATCTTCAGAGACAATAAAACCTAAATATTTCACCCTTGACTGGAACAGTGAACACTTCTTCGGCGATAGCTTTATCCCGCTCTCCCTCAGCCGCTGAAATATCAGTGCCAGGCGATCCATATGTGTGTCAACATCCTTTGAAAAGATAATCAAATCATCCAGATATATAAAACATATAGATCCAATATAGTCTCCTAAACAGTCTTCCATTAATCTCTGGTAAGTAGCCGGAGCGTTCACAAGTCCAAATGGCATTCTGTTATATTCCCATAGTCCCAAAGGTCCAACAGTAAATGCTGTCCTCTGTTTGTGCTCCTCCGTTACTTCCACCTGATGGTATCCACTCTTCATATCTAGAACTGTAAAATACTTCGAGCCATGGAGCGAGTCTAAGATCTCCTCTATCCTGGGTAAAGCGTAGGAATCTTTTATCGTCCTGTTGTTGAGTTGACGATAGTCAATACACATTCTCAGGGTGCCATCCTTCTTCCTAGCTAATACCACGCATGAGGACCATGGACTGTGAGACCGACGAATCACTCCACATGCTGACAGCTGCCTGAGATGATCCCTAACCTCTTCTAACATGGCCGGGGGTATCCTCCTGAATCTCTGTCTGAACGGGGTATCATCTGTTAACTCGATATGATGTTGAGTACCCGAACAATGGCCCAGATCAAGATCCCCTGACGAAAAAACATCGGAAAAATCCTGTAAAAGATTATCCAACTTTATCTGTTGATGTCTATCTAGAGATGTTAGGTCCAAGTTAAGAAGATTCCTGAAGTCTGATTCCTTCTCAGGAGTATGATAATCTTCTAATGATCCCTCTACTGAAACAGGATGTAGTTCTGCTATAACAGACTTGGATGGTATGGTAATACTCCGGACGCTGATGTTCGAGATAGTGACAGGTACTCTGTAGTCGAGTTCTCTGTAGTCGTAGTGCAGCAATCCAGGTGTAATGTCCAAATCCTGAGTAATATCTGACTTGGTAGCTTGTACAAGGGCACAGGTTGGTATATAATTAACTGGCTTGTCAATCATCCCCGTTACAGTCACCTTTGAGTTTGAAGCAATCGTGATGTTTCCTTTCTCTGCCAGCTTCACCTTACCAAGGCAAAATTCTCTGCGTCGAAGCTCCTTAGACCTTAACATCAGACAACGAAATGTCAGATACCAAGGTGCTTCCATCTTCATGTCTTGTAAGAAACGTCCACCATGAGTACGTCTACTTCCGTTCAAAGCCTCAATAAGAATGTTAGTCCCCAACAGCAAAGGTACAGCTTTGTTGTAATTACTGTCAGGTAGAACAAGAAAACTTCATCGCAATCTACTCTTGCCAGTAGGGGAATTATTCTCCTCTGTTAAGGATGATGTGGAGTTAGATGACGTTCCGGTAAAACCACAGGCTAGACAGAGATTCAGGGAAACAGGGAAAGCTGAGAAGCTGATTCTTAATGATGATGTTGGTCCAGCAGCTGACGTGGCAAGCATTACATCGAGTGCTGAGGATGCTATGGAAGCTGAAAGGGATCCAGAAGTTTCATCAGATTTGGATGACGATCCTCCATTTGATGAAGCTGCGGGTAAGGCTGTTGCTGATGACGATCAGTCCTCTATTGCAGAGAATGTTCAGACTTTGCCTGGGACAGCCTTCAACTTCTCGGAGGGGGAGGAGGTGGCATCGGTTAATGCCAGAATACGAGGGCTGGATGGTGATATTGAAGGAAATTCTTGTAGGAAGAAGCCAGTACCTGTACCCAGGAAAACAAGGAAAAAACAACAACCTAAGTGGCAAACATCGGGTGAGTATGTAATGGTGCAATCATCCGTAACCCCAGACTGGATGACGAGAGCCAGGTATTTAGAGGTTTTAGCTACTGAGGGAAATTTGGACAGGATGCCAGAGAAAGTTCTGGAGTCTTTACTCTCTGTGGTAAGTGGCTCAAATTGATTGTTTTATCCATTGATTTAAAATAATTTGTACTTTTAATGTTTTCACAGGTTGGATGTCGCTGAAGCTTCTCCATGGCGATGACACGGAGGTCATTCATCTGCGAGGGGGAGTATGTGACAGGGTTATATTTTGGGAAAATGTATAATAATAAATTGTGTATTATGTATTTTCCCAAAATATAACCCTGTCACATGTTGTACATACTTGTATCTACCATATGTAGTGCATACCTGTGTGTACCATATGTTGTACATATTTACCCTCTACATCACATATTTATCGTCCGTATGTACATCATACATGTTTTTAATATATCTTACTCATATTTACTATCCGCAGTATATATTTACAATCTGTAATAAGCATTTACTATATACAGTATAGTAAAAGTTTATCCTCTATATCACATATTTACCGTCCGGGGACGTTGTACTTTGTGTGGGTATGGCTGTCGGAGAGCCATCAATGGAAACGGCGCCGAGGAGAAATAATACCGTGACTAACATTCTGTCCGATATGTTTAAAGGAGTGATATCTTTGCCTTATTGGTGTTTTTGTAGTAGGGGAGGTGTGTTCTTATCACTCGGAAGACTTTCCGTGACGTCATGAAACCTCAATAGGGCATTACAACTATGTTAGGTTATAGTCAGTCGGTCGAGTTATAGTTTAGATTTAATGAAAAATCCAAATATAAAACACCAATAAGGCAAAGATATCACTCCTTTAAACATATCGGACAGAATGTTAGTCACAGTATTATTTCTCCTCGGCGCCGTTTCCATTGATGGCTCTCCGACCACCATACCCACACAAACTACAACGTCCCCGGACGGTAAATATGTGCGATATCATAACGATGACCTAATGTGCCAAATAGATAATCAAGAATTAATTTAATGACAATATATTTTTTGGAAATTTATTGTCATTAAATTAATTCTTGATTATCTATTAGGCACATTAGGTGATCGTTATGATATCGCACTGACATTTTATCGGGGCGAGCGGACGAACTACGTGGGATTTGTCCGCCTACTCCTCAGATTCAGATTCTTTATTTCCTTGTTTTTCAATACATCAGAGAGAAACTGCAAAACAATACAATGTAATATATTATGACACAATACAATGTAATATATTAGGACATTTAAGGATTGAATAATGTTATGTTGAGGTGTATGGGGGTATAAACCTCAATATGTCTTGAGACAAATTTTATGAACTGCAAAGCAGTTCATAATAAACTTGTCTCAAGACATATTGAGGTTTATACCCCTATACCCCCCAACATAACTTTATTCAATCCTTATATTTATATTTTTTTTTTATATTTTTGTATAATATTTTGTCCTTGACAAATAGGGACTTGTGCAAGTCTACCACAGAACTTACCGAATTGTACGTCATCACTCTTCGTCTACATATGGTTATTACTTTCAGGATTTCTTTCGTAAACAAACTTAATACCGAATTTAAACAAATATTAGTTTTAATGGAATTTATTTCTTATAAATTTTATCACTTTTGAAAAGGAATTAAAAAATAAAGTCCAAGCTCGACAAATGTATTCCTACGCCGGACCTAATATAGTTCATTGAAAAATGACTTGAGTTAACTGTGGTAGGTTCATTGAGTCTGAATTAAGTGGAAATATAAATATAATACAATGTTACATATTATGACACAATACAATGTAATATATTATGACACAATACAATGTAATATATTATGACACCATACAATGTAATATAGTATGACACAATACAATGTAATATGTTATGACACAATACGATGTAATATAGTATGACACAATACATGTACAATGTAATATAGTATGACACAATACATGTACAATGTAATATATTATGACACAATACAATGTAATATATTATGACACAATACAATGTAATATATTATGACACAATACAATGTAATATATTATGACACAATTCACATTTACCAAAGTGCATGTCCATTACGCTTGATATACACATATGTGTATACGTACACTTTAGTATTACTATATATCATAGAAATAAACATAACGCTATAATGACGGTACACAATAGTTCATGTACGTTATAAATATACTAACATATAGTAAATTAAACAATTAGAGTTATTTCGTGTTTTTTTTTGCTAAATAGAGGAATTTCCCTAGCTTACTCAATTAAGAAATATCTTTTCCTCCTACAGAAATATCCCTCATGTGCAAACATCCTGACAGACAAAAGTGATTAATATTTGTTGATATAGACAATTTTACGAATTGTATAGAATATGGAAAGTTTAGTATCACCGCCATACGCGAACATACTATTAAACAACTGACTACCAATCATTTTGCTTTATGTGGATTACAGGGCAGATTTCAACAAAATACCAACAGAAGGAAACAGCGCACAAAAGAAAAACAAAAATACAGGGAAAAAATTAACATAGAGATTCTTAAAACTGTTATGGAGTTGGAAGCCATGTTTTGGTATTAATCTTCTAAATAGAAGGGATCGTAGTTACTTACCGATTTTATATTTGGTAGCCAGTTCTATTCGCCTTATACAATAAAAACCAAACGGGTTTTATTCCTGGGCTGTGTTGCGTGCCAATATGTTACAACGACCCAATTGGTAAAAACTACCTCTTTTAACTATTTCTATAGAATATTAGGACATACATTGTATTTGAGAGGATGTAAAGTCACGACGTCTCCATATGTAACAACTACCTGTTATAACTAGCATATAACTGATTGGGACGTCCTTGACATGATTTTTCCTGTCAATTTGTTACATAAACAAAATAGAAAATCACGAGAGATCCTGTCAAGAACGTCCTTAAAAGTTACAGAAACACACCTAGTTGTTAAAAAAAAGACACGCAATATGCTGCCAAATGCGAGTGTCTATTTATCTTTCACTGATTTTCACTTTCATTCTCTTGCTAGGCTTTTATTATTTATTCGCTTGGTCGTTGTAGTGATGCGACGTCACAATATATATTGTACTAAAGTCATACATGTACAGTAAACTGGTCGAATGAAAATGGAATTTGATGTTATTTCAATCAATTGGTCTTCTTTCCTTTTTAGTAAAATGCTGTCATTTAATCATCACACCTACTGAAGAAGAAAATAACCAATGAACTCTTATGAATGAGTGATTATAGCCTTCCTCCTTATTATTTTATATACTTAACTGAGACACAAATGCAGTTTCCTAAAATATCATTAGCGTGTAAATCTAGTTGAAGATCCAGCTTGACATCCTTGTGAGAACGTCTTTCACTTTTTCATTGAATGAAATGTTTATAATAACAATGAAGATTGCATTATACTCCAAAATTTGAATGCGTTATGAATTGAGCTAGACTTGGAACTTCTCTTGTTTGGTAGTTCAGATCGTTCTGTAAACCTTTACACCATTGTGTTTAGATTTGTGCATAGTTTTATCAGACCTAATTATTTTTAGAATGTTATTTCTATATTGTATACGAGTACCTGTTATACCTATTATATACATCTTCTCCATTGTTATGTCTATTTCATTGTTATTATGGACATGTAAAGGCTCCAATAACTTGTGATAACATGTATCCAATCCCTTATATGTTCAAAATAATGTTGGCAATAAAATATGTGTTAAAATAGCCATCAATTACTATATAGAAATTCTATGAAATGTCCTCCTTTGACATAGGATACATTTTCTCACTTTTGCTCGGAAATATTTTATACACTAGCAGGACTGTCTACTGCGCATGTCAGTCGGGAAATCACTTTTTCTTCCGTCATTCTTATGAAAACATAATAGCACAAGGGGCAAGCGTGATGTTCAATATGAATGTAAGGCACTTTGTACCTAGGGGACGACTCAGAATGTCGAAAAAATTCAAATATTAGCCCGAAAGTCTACAAAATCTTTTCCTTAATTAAAGCAAAACATATCTGATAGATATCATGAACGTATACCCAATATAGGATTAAGTTTGAAGTTTAACATTTAGGAGGTGCAGGCGTTTAGGGGACAATTGACTGCCAATTATTGAAGTACTCATTAAAAACAATTAATAACAGGTTAGGTCAAAACTATCGACCAAAGTTAATAATTACAATTACAATAATCAAATAACAAGGATATCCCTATTCGTTGGCTGTACATTTTAATGTTTGATAGAAACACAGTGTTTTTCACCAAATGCAGCAAAAAATGAGATAAAAGCAAACTTATTTTGGAAGCATAAGCTACAAGTACAATGAAAGGCTGTCGATATATCGCTGTTCTGAGTGAAATGAAGGGAAGTTACTCTGATATATCACACTTATAGATAATCTTATTATAATCTAGAACTAATCCAAGTTCTCGGTTATACTATAAGCTTATTTCTATTATATATGCTTCGTGTTCAGATGATCCCTGTTAGGATAATCCATGGACTGGCTACAAGAATAAACCATGATGGACTTTGTAATTGTAAATAATGAACATTGAATGTTTTTGTCGAAGCCTTTCTGAATAAAAATCACCAGACCAAATTCGATTCTTATTATCGATAACGTAAACTTTCATTATGATCATTAGCAGGAATATATCTCCATTTCCAGACCTAGGTATTTTAAGAGTTCTTATTTGGCCATCAACTGGTTTCTAATAATTTTCCACTTTAAGTTTTCTAGAAAATCTAGTACATATTTCAAATTTCAGGTATATTTAATTTACTTGGCTATGATGATAGCGTGAAACAAGAGATCATTTTACATAGTTGATATAATTAGAGTAAGGCTCTAAACTCTCATTACATTGTATATATATATACGGGAATTCTTTAACAGCTATCAATAATATTGAAGCCTTTACATACTTAATGGAAGTTTGGCATTTATGTTTAAGAAAAATGACAAAATTGAGAAATTCACAGCTTCCAACAGCCTATTAATACGTCACGGGAATTGATGCGGTCGACTTCTTTTGTTTCGTACGAGTCGTATAATAATGAGATAAAGAGGACTTACGAAGTCTTTAAACTTCAGCTATACCATCAGATATATCGAGGTAAGCGACTGATGTTGAAGAGTCTGTAATGTCCTCGATTAAGTGTTTTGATCTGATATACCCAGTAGAACCTGAAATCAAGGACATTACAGGCTCTTCAACATCAGCCGATTGCCTCCATCTTTACTTACAATGTAATCAGCAAGGACAGCTTACAACTAAGCTGTTTGTTTGGTGTGATGATTTCATTTTGTTTTCATTTTGGCAATTCGCCATTTCTAGATAGCAATTTACCGACGATGTGCCTGGTGGTTCTGTTTTCAATATCCTGTTGATCATTTTCAGTACGAGATATTTGAGAACAAATGTACATGGCCGGTGGCATCGATAAAGCAAAGGACGCTTAGGCTTCCGAAACATCTGGTCTCGTTCGTCTTGTACATGTATGCTTTCCAAGCGTCTCCGTGTAAAACATAAATCTTGTTGATATTTTAGTTTGTATTTAGGCGTTCTCTATTTGTATGCATTAGAATGTTTTACAAAAGGTCGTGAATAGACTTCATCCATTTCATATGTGTATAGAAAGTATGAAATTGACAAAGAGTCGACAAATGTTACGGAGACATTTTCGGTTTGTTTTTGCTTAACGTCCTATTAACAGCCAGGGTCATATAAGGACGTGCCATGTTTGGAGGAGGTGGAGGAAAGCCGTAGTACCCGGAAAAAAACCCACCGGCCTAAGGTCAGTACCTGGCAACTACCCCATGTAGGTTTCGAACTCGCAACCCAGAGGTGGATGGCTAGTGTTAAAGTGTCGGGACACCTTAACCACTCGACCACCACGGAGGCACTCGCAAAAGAATAAAATTAAGAACACCATTTTAGCACGTAACGTGACGCTATTCAAGGTGTCTATACATTCCCTATATGCCCTGAATAAATAAACCTTCCTTATATATATGGTATACATAATTGTGTTGAGAATGACGGTTTAACATAGTATTTGAATTTATCAAGGTTACGTTTGCACTGTGTTTACAGTGAGGGGCGCCCGTGGGGTGACTATAGGGCATTGAGCGTATTGGGTAACGTAGCGCGAGATGCACGTGCTTTACCTGTGATACAGGTGAGTTCTACAGGCGTACTAGGTACGTGGGTCATTCGAGCTTTTGCAGCGCACCTCGACAGACGCTTCCCAATTCCGAAGTTCACAATACGTCTTCGGCACCAACCCAGCAAGAACCAGCAGGCACAGGTTTAGAGGCCATTCAAGCATTTTCTCTGTTTCGACAGTATTTAGACACGAAATTGGACAGTTTTAGGGCGGATTTGATTGAGGAGCCCGACTCCAAGAAGGCGAGGTCCGACCATTCCTAGAAATTCAAGTCTCCGGGGAACAAGCTACAGTTTCAATTTAACGAAGACATAGACACTGATTTAGCGAAATTACAGAGGAAGTTGGAAAAACGTGACCTAGACAATTGTGCTGATTTGGTGTCGGGTATAAGGCTTAAAATGCATAAGCGCAACAAGCTTATTCGCTTAGCGGACAAGTCTCCGGCCGGTTGGACTACTGTCAAAGAATATATTTCGGACGACCTTGCCTCGGACTCAGAGGATGAAAAGCGTATTCGTCAGGCAGAGAATAGGGCTTTACGAAGCATTAAGCAAAAGAACGATGTTCGTAAGCGTAGCTCTGCTACTTACAGTAATGGCGGCAACGCTACACGTGCCCGCCAGCCTCAGGGAGCCAATCAGAGTTGGACAGCAGTAGCCTCCGGTTCACCATTTTTTCGTGGCCAGTGATTCAGCGGTACACCTATCAACCCAAGAGAATGTTCCCCTTCGGACCAGTGTTTCTCATGTGGAGGTTTCGGTCACTGGAGGAGGGACTGCGGCAGGTACAGACAGGGCGGTACCCGTCAGTTTCAGCAGTCGGGAGGAGCGAAATGAGGACAGCAGCGGCATACATGATAAGTATAAAACGCCCCAGTTGTATGACATTGACGAACTTTGGTCACACAAACAATTTTTCGAGTATCAGGACAAATATCCTGTTATATCTGTAAA
Source organism: Pecten maximus (assembly GCF_902652985.1). Lineage (NCBI taxonomy): Eukaryota > Metazoa > Mollusca > Bivalvia > Pectinida > Pectinidae > Pecten > Pecten maximus. Next base: position 23,189,746 of record NC_047028.1, read on the forward strand.
GGGTAGGTTAAAACAACACCTACAGTTTTGGAAAGACATTGACGCGCCCGAGTTTATAATCAGTACAATAGAGCATGGCTATGTCATACCTTTCATTTCAACTCCTCCTCGTTCATTTTCTAAAAATAACAAGTCCGCCTTATCAGAACCAGAGTTTGTCTCACAGGCCATAGCCGATTTGGTTAGTAACAGGTGTGTGACTGAAGTTCCCTTTGTTCCCGCTGTAGTTAATCCTTTAAGTGTGGCTTTTAGTAGTTCGGGTAAAAGACGCCTTATATTAGATCTAAGGTTAGTTAATTTGTACGTGTGGAAAGAAAAAATAAAATTTGAAGATTGGAGATTAGCATTGGAATATGTTGAGGACAAATCCTTTTTGTTTAAATTTGACTTAAAGTCGGGTTACCACCATATTGATATTTCCTGTACCCAACAGACCTTTTTGGGATTTTCGTGGGAAGGTAGGTTATATTGTTTTACCGTCGTACCATTCGGCCACTCGTCAGCCCCTTATATATTTACCAAAGTATCGTACATTGACGATGGGTTTGGTTGTAGTCGACAAAAGCTAGCTTGTATGTCAGATAGTGCTTGCGTTAAGAAAACCCTTAGTTTGGCAGGCTTCCTGGTTAACAAGGTCCGTATGGGATCCGTGTCAGTCGTTAACTTGGTTAGGCATAGTGTGGAATTCTGCTGAGTTCACCCTGTCCATTCCGGACTCTAGAGTTGTGAAGCTTATCTCCTGTATAGATTCAGTTTTAGGCGGGTTACCTGTGGTTACGGCCAGGCAATTAGCAAGGGTTACAGGTTTAGTTATCTCTTTTAAACCAGTCATAGGTAATCTGTGTAGCATCATGATAAGGCATTCTCTCATGTTCATAGTTCGTGCACCTACGTGGGATTCCAAGGTCAAGGTCAATAGCGATCACTTTATTTCAGAGTTAGTGTACTGGCGCGATACTGTTTCATCGCTGAACGTTAGACATCTAGCAAGTTACAGTATCCCTTCCATCGTTATGTTTTCAGATGCTAGCGGCTATGCTTGTGGGGCTTATTCTGTAGAACTTGATGATAAATCATAAAATGTGGACTGAGGATGAGGCTTCTCGTAGTTCAACTTGGAGAGAAATGAAGGCTATAGCATAAGCGGCCGTTTCATTCGCGCCCAAATTGAAAGGGAAAGTGGTTAAGTGGTTTACCGATAGTTTGAACTGTGTATCTATTGTGAATAAAGGCAGTATGAATCAAGATCTACATGCTATCGCAGTGGATATATTCAAGACATGTTCGTTGTATGACATTTCCATAGACATTGAATGGATACCAAGGGGAAAGAATGAACGCGCAGATGTAATAAGCAAAATATTCGATTTCGACGATTGGAGCGTTTCTTCTGACTTTTTTGAGTTCATGGACGAATTGTGGGGCAAGCACACTGTGGACAGGTTCGCAAGTTACGATAACGCCAAATTGTCACGTTTTTACTCAAAGTATTGGAACCCAGGAGCAGAGGGAGTGGATGCTTTCGCGAGACATTGGGCGGGGGAGAATAATTGGTTGGTCCCACCCATTCACTTGGTTATTCGTACTATCAAGCACATTATAATCTCCAAAGCGTGTGGTACTTTAATCATTCCCAGGTGGCCATCGGCCCCGTTTTGGCCTCTCATATTTACTGACAAACTGAGATACAGGGACTATGTGAAGGACGTTATAGAGTTTCATGATACGATTCGTATTTTCGTGTTAGGTTCAGCAAGGACCACTTGGTTTAGCTCGGATTCATTCATAGGAAGTGTGCTCGCTGTAAGATTACAGGTATAAGTATTCCTTTCTGTTTGTACGATTTTTGTTATATCGTGCAAGTTTACATTAAATGATCGAAGTAATCATATACGTTTTGTTGTGTGATACTAAGTTACGCATGATAGGCCGGTACATGAATTAAATAGTAGTGTATGCGGCATGATAGGCCGGTGCATTTAGGTGAGTACGCGGTTTTGTAAGCCGGTACATGTAGAAGTGCGAGTTTATGCGACATTACAGGCCGACGTACACGTAGTGTGGTGTACATGCGACATTGTGTGTTGACATACGTAGCAGTCCTGGAAGTTTCAGGTAGCAGCGTATATTAGTCAAATATGCGACATCCTAGGCTGGTACATGTAGGTAATTTTATAGGGTCATCGTAGTGCTTGTATAGGGAACTACTCTTAAAATAGGGCAGCCATATATTGATTTTTGTTTGTTTTGTTATACGACTTACAGATGTCTTTAACCATGGACGTTGGGCCTTGGCGGGTTCTTACAGTGCAGGGGATAACAGATTTGCGCCTCTCGTCAATGATTTACGGAAGGTTGTCTTCGCATCTAAGGCCAGGAACACTCAAAAAAGTTACGGATACGGATTTCAGCACTGGTGTACTTGGGCTAATTCTTTTAATATCAAGGTTTTACCTGCTTCGGATTTCGAGATTAGCTTATACTTAGTGTCTATAATTCAGTCTGCTAACAGTGTGGCTAAGTTAGATCAGGCTATATATTCAATAGGATGGGCTCATGATCTAGCAGGTGTTCCTAACCCTTGTAAATCTAGTTTTATTAAAATTGTTAGAGAAGGTGGCGCTAGATTGTTGGGTTCTAATCATTGTAAAAAGGACCCAATTACTCCGGAAATTTTGCGACGTTTATCTGATTCGTTTGCTAAGGAAAATAGTTCTCTCGCAGATCTCACGGTCGTCTGCATGTGTCTTTTGGGTTTCGCTGGATTTCTTAGATTTTCCGAATTGGTCAATATTAAGCGATCGGATCTAGAATTTTTTCAAAAGTACATGACGATTATTATACCGAAAAGTAAGACCGATGTTCACGGGTCTGGATCTGAGCTCGTTATTTCCAGAACAGCTACAGATCTTTGTCCAGTTTCCATGGTTGAAAGATATTTAAATGCAGCGTAGATTCTACCGAACTCTACTGATTATATCTTTAGGCAATTATCTTATTGCAAACTTTCGAATTCCTACAGGCTTAGAAATTCTGGACCACTCTCGTATACTAGAGCTAGGGAAATTCTCCTTGAAAAATTAGAGATTATAGGCCTAGATAGTAAAAGATTCGGGTTACACAGTCTTAGGTCGGGAGGTGCTACTGCGGCAGCCAATGCAGGGGTCATCGATCGCATGTTCAAGAAACATGGTCGATGGAATTCTGACAAAGCTAAAGACGGTTACGTTCATGAGAATATCGACGAGAGGACGTCCGTCACGAAAAAACTTGGTGAGAATTTTCTTTATTATGTTACACTTCCCAGCCCGTCCTTTGTTTCCGATAGCGTCAGCTGCAGTAAGCGGTATTCTGAACGGTGTGTTGAGTTTTATTTGATAAATAATTTATGTTCGTTTGAACTGGTGAATTAGAACCTAATTGAAATTATCAAGGTTACGTTTGCACTGTGTTTACAGTGAGGTGCGCCCGTGGGGTGACTATAGGGCATTGAGCGTATTGGGTAACGTAGTGTGAGATGCACGTGCTTTACCTGTGATACAGGTGAGTTCTACAGGCGCTACAGGTCTGTAAGCTGGACAAGGACGTGGTAATAAGGTCGAAGAGCAAGGACTAGTATGGCGGTATCGCGTGTGATTATGGACATTGGTCGTGATTTTTGTGTGTGAAAATGAGTGCAAAATTAAATAGCGTCAGCTACAGTAAGCGGTATTCTGAACACAGTGTGTTGAGTTTTATTTGATAAATAATTTATGTTCGTTTGAACTGGTGAATTAGAACATAAAGTGTATTCATTAAAGAGGTCGTTTGGTTGTTTGATATTGATTGAGACGTTTAGCTCTAATTAAGACAACCAACACCAACTTCATTATTACAAGATAGAATATAAGCTTCTTTTTTTAAAAATTAAACTCCAGATCAAAGTATTGTCGAACATTACCAAAAAACTTATTGAAAAAAAAAGAGTGAACACAACAAAATAACCGTTCTATAACTGAATACGGAAAAATAAAAAAGTATATCATGCAATCAAAATGTTGGATTTATAATCTTAGACTAGCTTTTTCTCTACCACCGAGTTCAATTTTACCGATCGGGTGACGTTGCTTATATCTGGGCGTCGATGAATTTGGAACCCGGGCAACGATAATTATCATAGAAAATTAACGGAAGACGTTTTTTTTTTATTTGTTTTTAATCTGATGATACAGTCCTGTCACAGAAAATAATCGATCACGGAACAATATCATAAATAATTTGGTTATAAATGAAATGACTACAATAATGTGAAGATATATAATATCGATAAATTCTGAGATGTATGGTCATTTCGATCGCGGATTCTGCAGTATACGTTACATGATTCGTTGAATGAGATATTTTGGTCATACCCAGACTTACTGTGAAAGCCTCTAATTTTGTCACATAGAAACGTGTACTGAAGTGTATTTAGTGATCGGAGATGTGCCGTTTACTGGTCCGTCTGCGGGTAAGCCTCTTTAACGAAAATTGATAAGTGTTTTCTTATCCATTATCCTTGCAAATACATGTAATAGCAATTTATCATACTGTTCTGTGATCGTGTTATTTTCCTTGAAGGACCCCATTACAAGAAAAAACCTACCTCGACGACACCCTCTCACTACTCAAATCATCTAATAGACTTATCTAGAGTAAATTTGACCTGAAAAATATTAACCTTTAATTTATCTGAAAATGACATGGAAATGAATTCCATTTCACATTAAGAAATTTTCAGGCCGATTTCAGGTCAATTTCTTGACATGAATAGACTAGTCTGCTCTTTCCATGTCAATTTGACCTGAACTGTCCTAAATTTGACCGGAATTGACATGAAGACATGGTTAGAAAACCGAACAAATCAATATAATCATTTATTTGTTTCATTTCATATATTTAAGTCAAATGGTGTTAATATTATCTGTAAAATAAAAAATAACAAAACGTTGTCTTTAATCTACCAACAAACTTGAGTACTTTTTGCACAAGTGCACCTGTACAGGTACTCGAATCGTTATATTAATTAACACACATACATCGCTACAACAATGAGTATTTCGACCGAGAAATTACCCCGGGCATTATCTTTACAAGTTCATTTGTCAATGGAAATGAAAAAATTAAGGAAACGACCGATTTTAAGATTATTATAAACAAGCATTCTGGTAGTATTGCTACAGCCATATATGTCCCCTACCGTTCGTCACTAAAATAGCAACAGTGTCCTTGACTTTGACCCCAAAACTCTGAAACTAGAAATTGATCTGAAGTTACTCAGACCTTAGTTACATACCAACTTTCACTGACACACATTGAGGAACGGCTGAGAATAAACTGGAATTCTGAGTAGACGGACTGACAGACGGACACATACAATCCCCCTGTTTCAACGGTAGGGAACTAATATTTGATAGGCAAGAAAGCGTGAGCACATCGACACGTTAATTAAAAAAAACCAGAAAACAACACAACAATATGTACGCTATTTCATTTTATTAGAACTACTCGTTATACATGTCCTACGGCATGGTGACTGGAACAGTCGTGGGGAGGTTGACACGACATATAGCTTGTTGACCACTTGATCCGAAGTGGAAACCGTCCGGACATCGACAGACCTGATGACCGTCATTATAATCCTTACCGGCCGGGATCTTTATGTTTCCAACGTAACAGTTAGGACCTGTAAATATATGTATGGAAGTACATCAGCAATCAGATTAATATGCGTGTGTTTCTTCAAGTCATAGTCTTCGACATCGAAGTGACAAAAATGCAGTTTTCAGATAAACGACTCTCAAGGAGTAAATTAAAAAATATGCCTAACATTGTTTTATTTTCACAGGCATAATCCAAATTTAAGAAATATTGACGATGGTTTCCCGCGAACTTATTATACCAATAATAATTAACTACCGATTTCAACATTCAAAAATCTCATTTCTCACGTTATCTTAAAGTAAAAAAAAACACCTACATACGTTTTTCATTACACATTATATAGTTATATCAATTAAAACGGACGGTGCATTTGTGAGGAAATATCGTAGGTCAAATGCCTTGAAATGTATTCTTTGTTGAATTAATTGATTTATTCATTTTTCGCCATTCCCTGTATTGATTACTTAATTGATCTTTAAGGATGGGTGTATTTTGACAATACTTTTGTTGATGAAATACAAGGCATTATCATTATTTTCTTTTAATTTTACTTTACAGCTATGGTGATTTTTTGGATAAAAGTTAAAAGTACCCTATGCGTAGCTTTCACTGAGAATAACTCAAGAGAATTGTTTGTACATTTAATGTATAATTATTATGACATAATGTAATTCAAATAATGTTGATCAAACAGAATCATAATTATGTATCATCAAATCAAAGCAAATATTTGCAAAATGTGCCTTTCAATGATTTTAAGGCATTTCGAAAAGACTTCAAATGAAATTTTATTTTTCAATAGTTAGGTTTTTCTTTATTTCATGAATACGGGTACAGATGATGGACCTGTAGCATGTGGGGATAAAGGACTACCAAGTCTGTTCAAATGAAAGACCATGACCTACTTTCGAAGTAACAGGGTCAAGCATGTTAAAATGTGTACATGATTTGTTCTCAATAACTTAAATGGTTATAGACCTGGTTTTGGGTCTGTAGCATGCAAGTTGTTTGTATGAGCATCATTTTCCTTCTTTTAAAACCACAGAGGTCAAATATGTATAATAATTCTTTTGTTTTTCATGATAAACTAGATACCAAGACCCATGGTTACTTGCCAGTAGCATGATGGAATGTAGCATCAACATTAATGACACAAATAATTTTTAAAGCTGTATTAGTAGAAGTGAGTCATACCGGTCCATAATGATCGCATCTAGAATACCATTAATAATAATGGTAATTAGAAATCACGCTATCAGAGTTTCGATTAACGGCAGCGTTTAGGGACCAAGGATATAGGTTGTATACAAATGTCTCAAATATTGCACTTTAGACACCGTTCTGTGCAGCGTGACCTTATCTAATTCGTATTCTGTTACCTGAAACACCTGGAAGCAAAGGTCAAATACCAGTGGGAGTTTTATTACGACATACATGATTAGCAACATTATATATGGTTTTATTGTTATGAATTAAAACGGTAAAAAAAAAAAACAATTGTTAGCCAATTCAAGCTAGGGTAATAATGATATCAAGCCTCCTCCAAGTTATGAAATGGCTGCCAATGACCAATTCATGTGAGCATCAAACCTATATATATGATGTTTATGGAGCCAGAAGAGACACGAAAAAAACTACTTTATTGCTTACTTATAACAATAGGACACGGTTGAAGTTACATTGTACTGTCTTCAGCTAGAAGGAAGATGGAGATTTGGTACGCAAGGTACAGTGTCAACCTACACGGCAATAGGACGGAATGACGTAGCCTTGGTTGAGATCTAGGTCAGAGTTTACTATATTACCTGACAGAGATTGGGATAAAAGTTCAAAGATCAGAATCGAAGTAGTTCGAATAAAATTTTCGTGAATTTTCCCTACGATACACTCTTTAATCTTTTGGAGAACTTTATTTTTGACATTGAATACGCTTTACAAATCTGAACGCCTATCATGGATATATTCAAATGTTAGCTGGGCAAAGGGAAAGAAAACTTCTCTATCTACAATAAAATGGAAAAAGTACTTTAGATTATGTGTTAACATGTATGGGAAATTTGAAAGATGTTAGCCTATTCACGTCCAGAAGTCTTATATAACATTGGATGAATTTTATACTCATTACCAAAGGTGCTGTTGCAGAACCGCCCACAGCGATTTCTTGAAATCGACGATATTTTCCAGTAAAGCTATGAAAAATACATAAGGAACAAGATGTTGTTTTCCACTTGACCCATAAGCGCGCCCATAGCGCCATCTACTTCACTTTATCGTTTACAAGCATACCTGTGTTTTCACAGACCCATAAGTGGTATTTCTGTTTGTCACTGAGAGGTTTTCTCACGACTAGGTATTGTAATACATTGTAGTTTAAAATGATCAACAGTTGACCGTGAAAATACAAACGATTTTAGTACAAGATGACGTAGAAAACAAAATTCGAAAACTTTCATCAAATTCATTTTTAAAATCAAGCGGCAAATTCGGCACGATAATATGCGAGTACTATCGATGTTAGTGTTTTAAAAACATATTTGACTATCCCTCTGTATACCAGCAAAAGAAAGTCGTGCCTAATCACTGGATAAGGGCAGTAATTCAATGTTGAAATATGTATGTGGAAAAAATGCATGGGCGATACAAGTGGTCCTTGTCGTACACAACAATACAACGTATTGATTTATTATGAAAATGATTTGATACAATGTCCATGGCAATGTATTATGTTCTACTATGTATAACATACTTGTAGTAGTTCCGTATTACGTATGATTCATCATTTTTCTCACTTGACCATCTTCGTCTTCAGTACTTCTTCAAAGCTTCTCCTCCGTTGGGGTGTGCCGCACAAAAGTTCCCTTTGCCACTTGGTCTTTTGACTACTCACCGCGAATGTTCCTGGGCGTGTTGTTATAATTGCTGTTACGTTTTACAATTATATTTAGTTCAGTTATTCTGTAGTAAAGTTGTCTTTGTCTCAAATAGGAAAATGGAGAACTCCTGCGTTGGGTTGGGATGTAAAGTTAAGTTCGAGTACAACCAGGTTGGCGATGGTAAAAATCCGCGAAAAATTCAGGACTGGATGAAAGATGTTCTCCTTTCTGAAGGTGTCATACTTTCTGAATCAACAGAGGCAAAGATGTGTCCAAAATGCTTTCTCAGATACCTCAAGAAACGTCCTGCATCCGAGAATGCCAATGAACCGGAACGGAAAAAAGCTTCCGTAGACAATGATGATTCTGTTGACGAATCTGACACTCTGGACGGGTATCTTTCTGAAGATGATTTATACTATGCCCCTTCTTCGAACAGAAAATGTAGCATTTGTCGAACTTTCAACATGAAGAGTTCTAGCTGCATCAGTGAGAAAGCATGACACCAGCTGCATATCAAACATAAACTGTACATGCCTGAGAATTCCAGGGTGTGTTCAAGTCATCTTCTTGGTAAGGATATCAGTCCTGACATTGAGCCGGTTTTGACAGGGAGGGAAAAACTTGTTAATCACTTAGCCACCAAGTCACCAACTGTTATCAACGATTTTCTCAAAATCATGCAGAACATGTCCAATTACTTGTAACCGCTTGTATTCAACTTCGACAACATGGATGATGATTGTAATCAATTCAATCAAATACACGATGCATGTTCCGAAAATATTACTGGTACAAAAGCATTGTAATCTAAGAATGCCCTTCTGCTGTTTTAGGTTAAACTCAAAACAGACATATCTTTCACGTTGGCTTCTCTTTTCCGCATTCATAAATCGAGCGTCAGCAGCATTTTCCAGATCGTTACAGATGCTCTAAATCAAGCCGTAGTTCCCACACATCTTGGTCCGGATCACGTGTCTAGGGCGCAAGCGTTGGATCACAATACAGTTTTCACAAAAACATTCTTCGGCAACAAAGTCACTGTAATATTGGATGGTACATATATATATATCGGCAAAAGTGAAGAACATAAGTTTCAGCGGAAAAGTTACTGCGGTCAAAAAAACGCAACTACGTGAAGTTTATGAGTATTGTGTTCCCTAACGGTTACGTTTTAGACACTGTCGGCCCATTTCTTGGTAGTGATAATGACGCCAAAATCACTGACAAGATACTTACCTCATTACAAAGTCTGTCAGGTATCCTAGAGGAAGATGATCAGGTAATTGTAGACAGGGGTTTCCGAGACATTTTGAGCAAACTATCAGGGATACGAGACTCACATGCCGACATTTCTCAAACCTAGACAGAGTCAACATGATGGTATAGAGGCAAACACAGACAGGTGTATCACTAAAACAAGTTGGGTGGTCGAAAGTTATCACTCTCGTTTCAAGCAATTCAGATTTTCAAAAACTGAACTCACATCAAACTACTTCATCAAAAATCTCGAAAGTATTCTGAAAAGTGTCACGGCAAGTCTGAATTGGCTTCGTGGACCCATATGTCAGCCTTCATCAACAAAAGCAGCCGAAGATGAAAAAGTTGCTCTGGAGATGAAGTCACTTCTAAACAAGTCCAACATCCTAGCAGAGCGTGTTGAGAAAGAGCCAGACCTATCACGGAGAGCCAAATCCCAATGGCAGAAGCTAGAGGCAGCCCAGCTCGAGTTCCCACGTCTTGACCAAGAATATCTAGAAACTCTGGCATTTTGAACGTACCAGGTGAAGTTGGCCCCCGGACACATATCGCAACATTTGACAGCAGATGGAGATTATTAAGTCATGGCATACCAACACTCTTCTGACCTGATTCGATGTCAAATCCGATCTCGTCATAAATCGCAAACTAAATACAACATATGGAACCAGTACTCAGTTACCGAACAACCACCAATACAGAATTACTACTGTACGTGTCCAACCGGTCAATAGGACTGTTGGTATGTGTGCTCATATCGCCAGTGTACTCTTCTACCTTGGGGTCTATGTCCATAGTCAGTTTCGAAAACCACTTCGACCAACTAAGTTTATGCCACTGATGAAGTAAATAGCCCGATAATACATATAATCCAGAATGAAGGGAAGATACTACATTGAATGTTTCTGATATACACAACGTAACGTCATTGTCACTCTTCAAAAATGATCGACAGTGTCTAGAATGTAACTGTGAAGGAATATACAGATCTGTAATACTCATATATATATATTAAGTTCCAAATACACAAATAATACATGATGAGCTGAATGAGCAAGAACAAAACACATTAGTTGTACAACAAAGTCATGGAGATAGGAAAATTGGTAAAGGGACTAACATTATCCTGACAAAAATCTTGAAACAAATAGTTTCCTTGAAGGCGAATTCGTCCAATCGTGTTTCCTATAATATTTCAACGTATTTCTTGTCCGGACGAGATGTCTTCACTAGCATGCAGTGCTTTCAGCACTTTGATCTATATGAAGATTTGTGGTTACACAAATGAATGGAGATATTTTCCATCGACAAAATTCGATAGTTTGAATTAGACAAAATGCCGTTTAAACGTGCATTCAACTTGATGAGAAATATCATTTTTTTATGTTTGATGTCAAATTTCACAGAAACTAACGAAAAGATTCATACAATCGATATCCGATTACATTGTACGTTGCCCGATATATAAATGTAATTTTAGTACAATTTTCCTTACAAACAAATAAGATTCTGACTTGATAAAGTGTGCTTGTGAGTATTTACGACTTTTGTACAAAAAAAAAGCCTCGTTCTGGCATGTCCGGAACGGAACAAGGTTTTCATATGTACTATCAGATGCCCCATGGATATGTCTATCCGGGCATTAGGTAAAGGATCGATTTCCTTCGTGGGCGGTTTTAGACCATTCCTGCAACAGCACCTTTAAACATTGGTGAGTTTGACAATGCTGATTTGGCAAGTACTACTGGTGATAAATATTTTTGCAAAATTAGATTTATAGATCAGTGAGGAGGAAGTGGTTATTGCAATAGGATATCTAAAAAAGGGACAAACGTTGTAATGAAAATCATTTTCTAAATGATTTTTTTCTAGATTGTCTAGATTGCGAATGAATTGCTACCATGCCTTACAAATGTCTTTGAGAATATTTTCCAGTCCGGCTTTTCCAAGAGTATTTTTCAAAAGGTTGTATTATTCCAATTTACAAAAAAAAAGGTGAGATCTGAATATTTACAGAGGTTTTACAATAATATTTTGTATAGGTAAACTATTTACATCTGTGCTTCATAAGAGGCTGATTAAATTAGATAAACAGTATAATGCAATAACAGATGCTCAGTTTGGATTTAAGCCTGGATTTTCTACAGTAAACGCTTTAAAAAGTGGTTATATTGCTGCTTTTGAGATTATAAGAACACATTTGATTTGATTGATAAACGCCGTTTATGGCCTAAACTTATAAAACATACAATGATGATAAAATGTTAAAAATCATACAATCTTGATATGAAAATGTCTTGAATCAATGGTTTTTTGGGTTGTTTTTTGTTTTTTTTGTTTTTTGTTTTATCAGAGTACTACAGAAACACGATCGGTTAATTCCAAGGTAAAATTTTGTGACCCATTTGTACAGATTATATGTCAATGGTTTGATCAATTATGTATGCGGATGACACCGTTATGATTGTAGAGTCACCTCATTTACTCCAAGAAATGCTTGATGCATTGATATATATAATAATAAATGGAAGTTGACACTTAATGCTGATAAATAAAAAAAGTATGACCTTATGAAACGGAGGTAGACAACGTGGCAATGAAAAATGGTCTTACAAAAATGTAGATATTGAAACAGTTGGTGAACTGTTGTATTAAAGGCGTGTCTGGAACAAAGAATTGAGTCGAAAAACAAATGGTTAATTAACATTCAAAATGAACTAGATAAAAAAACTTATCTCTGGCACGAACCTGCAGCTGATTGTTATACTTATAGTGTAATACAAGAGTAAGGATGTGTATCAACAAGAAATCATTGACAGGTTAATGGTACGTCACGTGGAGTATTATATCAGTAGGGTGTCTTGCTCAAGGATATAACCAAGATGGCACAGACCGACCCGTTTCTCAGCTTCCAGAGAAACACAAACCGACTCGGATAGGGAACTTCGAACCACGCAGATCTTCACACCTGATATTACGTAACCGGTGCTCTATATATTTTACTTATTATAATAGGTAAACATCACTGCGTTGTCGTTGGATTTTCTGTTTTTGTTTTTTGTTTTTTGTTGTTTTTTGTTGTTGTTTTTTTTATTAATTACACAATATAAGAAATGTTCTGAACGATGCAGGACGTTTCGTCCCAGGTTATACATTTATAGGGATATTGCACCAGGACATAATATTAGTACATTGTACTATCCAATGACGATTTTATTAATACAAACAACGTCACTCACCATTCGGACAGACAGGACAGCAAACGTCTGGTTTGTGAATGGCATCGACGCAGGGTGAAAAAAAGCAATCTGCAATTGCGCAGCTCACACGACCGGAAGCTGCGTCACATTGACAGTGTTCACAAGCGGAAGGCTTGAAAGGTCCATCCGGGTACTGTTTCCCTTGATGAGTACATCCGTTAGGACGACAGATTGCCCTACCGGCCCCGCTAAAACCGTGTTCGCAGCGGCATACTTGGTTGTCAATAATATGGTCTTTTCCAGCGGATATTGTCACGTTTCCAACAAGGCAGTTAGGTCCTAAATATGAAAAGAAAAATAAGCTGCTTCATTAGGATATGTTGAATGAAGTTACGAAACAATTAAAGGATACAGCCATTTCGACAATAAAATGGGATTTTATCATCAGTTATAAACCTTAATTGTCGTAAATTTCTGGTACCTGTCCCTTCATAAACACCGCTTTTCTGAGAAACATTAATATTTGTGGTGCATTCAAATGTATTTACACAAAAGTACATATTAAACTATAAAGTATATAATTTCACTATGTAGTACTTCCAGTAAGTATGTGCAGTACATACCAATCAAATGCACTACATACATGTATTAACTATTTGTACATATTAACCACATGTAGTACATGTTTACCATATGTAGTAAATATTTACCATATGTAGTACATATTTATCATATTTCATTGCTTCTTAAAATCAAGCAAGAGGATGTGCCACAAGAAATGACAACTTATAGAAGCCCCCGCCTCCACAATTTAATCCAGCCATGTGACAGCAATACAAAGATATGCCATATATAGGACATTGTATATATTAACAATATCTTACACGTATTTACTATCCGACGTACATATTTACCATAAGAAGTACATATTTACAATCTGTTGTACATTTTTCCATATGTAGTACATATTCAAATTTATTGTACATTTTTTTCCCATATGTAGTACATATTTACAATCTATTGTACATTTTCCCATATGTAGTACATATTTACGTACATTTTTTTCCCAAATGTAGTACATATTTACAATCTGTTGTACATTTTTCCATATGTAATACATATTCAAATTTATTGTATATTTTTTCCATATGTAGTACATATTAACAATCTATTGTACATTTTTTCCATATGTAGTACATATTTACAATCTATTGTACTTTTTTTTCCATATGTAGTGCATATTTACAATCTATTGTATTTTTTTCATATTTACATATTTACCCCCCACATCACATATTTACCGTCCGGGCACGTTGGACAGCACTTTGTCGGGTCGCGGACAGGGTTAACACATTGAGTAAAGAAACAATCTGTAATAGCACATATGGGTAAGCCATTGTCTCCGCAGAAACAAGGGGAGCATGGATCTTTCTGGAAACTTTCTCCTGAATTATAGTAGGTGCCATTCACCAAACATCTTACACTATGTGTGGGTATGGTGGTCGGAGAGCCATCAATGGAAACGGCGCCAAGGAGAAACAATACCGTGACTAACATTCTGCTCGTTATGTCAAAAGGAACGTTATCTTTGGCCACATCGTGTCTTTGTATTGGAACGGATGTCTTCTTATCGCTCTGAATGCATTTCGTGACGTCATATAACCTTGATATGGTATTACGAATGTGGTAGATAAATATAAGCCGTTAGTCGAGATCTAGTTTAAATTAAGTGAAAAGGCTCCAAAATTAAACAAAGATATTCTCAATAAATGAATTATTGTTTATTGTGCAGGCGTATTAAGAGGTCGTTATGATATTGCACTGGCATTTCATCGAGGCGAACGAGGTTCAAATCCCTAATTTGACATTCAAATGCATTTGGGCCACCCATCAGATTATGTGGGTTTTGTAAGATTCTTCACGCGCAAACATCCGGGCAAACAAACGTAATTTAATAATATTTGTTGATATTAATTATTTTGCAATTGTTATAAAATACAATAAGCTTATATTTTGAGCTACAGTTAACTTCTTTGGAAAATCAATCACTGCCATCAGCGAAAACAAATCTTCAGCAACTGACAACAAGATCAAGTTTTTTAACAATTGGGCCCAGAATGTTTGGATAATATCAATTATTTTGTTTCATGGGGTTTACAGGGATGGTTGTCAAGATAATACCAACAGAATAAACAGCCACAAGAGAAAAACGAAAAGAAAAGAGAGGAAGGAAAGTTAAACTGGAGATACCAAATGCTGTAATGAGGTTGGAAGCCATATTTTGGTACATTAGTTATGTATTTGCCTTCTAAATAGAAGACATTGTAGCTAATTCCTGATTCTATATTTGGGAGCCATTTTTATACACCTCCTACAATAAAAATGCAGTGGACTGTTACCGTCTTTATTTTTGTGCTGTGTTGCGTGCCAATTTGTAGCAACTAACTTTTGTGTAACAAATGGGGACTTACGTTGTACTTGACACAATATAGCAAGCCAATTGGTTACAACGTCCAAATCAGTCACAACTGATTGAATTTCTTTAAACATATTTTATTGCCAGAAGGAAAAGTAATAAGTTTGGGCTCAAGTTACTACAATATTACCAACGCCCTCTTCAAAAACAAATACAAATATTACAGCATTTGGCAAAAGAAAAGTAGAGGACAATAGATTCTTATAATTGCGGTAGCATTGTTCTACGGACCAAAAGCAATATGATATAATTCATGAAAGTAAAGATATTGAAATATGTTGCTGGCTTTAATGAAATAACGCACATTTCTAAAAATTATAATATTTTATCAATAGGCAGATTTTCGTCTCCGATAAGAAGTAAACTAGTGTTGATGTTTACATCTTAATCACTGAGATTGTGAAAAAGATCAAAACGAGGGCAATCAAAGAATTCGTGCAATACATTCTCACATGGGTAACCACATAATCATTCAAGGGTTTCTACAAGATTAACACGAAAGAAATCGTATCTGAGCAGAACTATTTTGGTGACATTACTTTGTATTATTATAACAATGGAAGGTGCAGATTTATAGCTGATATGTACGCCATCCATAAACGAGGGGCTGGTGTAAAAAGGATTGATTTATAGTAGAAAGTCTGTAGTTTGGAATTTTAAAATTATTTCTATTTCTAAGAGAATATGGAGTATTTTATTCGACTGTATGGAATAGAATAACATTAGGAATATCTGGTGTTAAACCGTGTTTCCGACAAGTACCCGGATAACTGTAATTGGTCTTCTCTTGCGTCAATCAGAAAGTGTTTCGGATCCGGTTTCCAAATACAGAGTATCACTACCTCCGTGTGAAGGTAAAGCAGTCATGACTCTAATAAATCTTATCAAACACACTGTAACAACTACCTGTTATTACTATTTTGTACCAAATTGGGACGTCCATGACAGGATATTGCGTGTCAATTTGTTGCCAAAAAAATGGCACTAACATTGGCTTCCATGAATCGCGTTCTATGGATACAATTTTCGCGAATGATTTTAAGCAATCTGAATGTAAATATCCATGCATGTAGTCTGAATGAAGGTGCAATTTTACTGTGATTTTGATCAATTGGTCTTCCTTCCTTTATAGCAAAATGCTGTCAGGTGAATGCTATCATTTAATCCTAACAACTACTGAAGCAGAAAATAACCAATACATTCTTAGAAACGACAATAATCATAGACTAGGATCTGGGTTCACAAATATTACCTTCATACCTTCTACTATACGTACCTGGAACTCATTAGGTCTACCAATGCTATCATAGACCTCCTTACATCTATACAGCCATCCCTATCATTTTTCTTCAGTATTCGAAAGCAAAAATTGAACATTCTGCATACTAAACTAAGACACATATTCAGGTTCCTCAAATATGATCTTTATCGTGTGAATCTAGTTGAAGATTCTGCTTGCTTCTGCGGACAGCCATGTGAGAATGTCTTTCGCTATTTCTTGGATGTCTTTTTTTCGACAATAAAGGGAGTATTATGCTCTTAAATTTACATGTGGTACGAAATGGCTTAAATTTATAAATACTTTTGTTTGGTAGCTTAAATCTGTTTGTAAACCTCAACATCGTTGTGTTAAGATGTGTGCGTAGTTTCATCAATTTCAAAAATAGATTTTGAGAGTGTTATTTCTATACTGTATACTTGTCCTGCTATTTGATATATATCTATTCCATGTTAATGTCATTGTTATTATGTACATGTAAATGTATGATGGGAGAAGGTTCCAATTGTAGTTGTAATAACTTTACCCAATCCCTCGTTCAAATTAATTTTGGCAACAAGATATGTTTATAGTAGCAATCAATAATATGTAGAGAGTCTATGTATTGTCCTGCTCTGACATGATTATGTCGCTGCGAAATACAATAAACTCTCACATTGTTGTTCGAAAACATGAATTATGCACTCTTCGGCGCATACCTTGTCATTTCTAGTAAAACAGAACGACACATAAGATTTTTATTTCCTTGTTGGTCTCGTTATATAGGAGTAGTCTCCCTTTAGCCTCAAACGGGGCTCGGTTTTATGTTCACTACGAAAGAAAAGCGCATATTTTACCAGAATGTAACAGGGCGCATGATTTATTAGATTTATATATCACTGTCTTCGCTAGGGATCGAACCCAGGACCTCTGGCTTACTAGTCTTACGCTCAATCGATCGAGCAGTAGAGAAAATCTCTCTAGCTAAGTCGGTATATTGCGGATAGTATTTACCAGGGTTGCAAGAAGGTCTGAAGATATTTTAAAAATCAGCCCCAATGCCTACTTAGTCTTTCCTAAATTAAAACAAAGTATACCTGATAGATATTCTGAAAGTATAAAATCTTTAATGGATTGAGCTTGAAGTTTAACATCCGGGTGGTTCAGGCGATGAGGGGACAATTTACTGCCAATCTAATAAAGTATCAATAACAATTAATGTCAAAATATCAACAAAAACATGCTTTTAATTAAAAACAAATAAGCAGGAAATCCCTTTTCGTTGGCTGTGCGTTTTATATTTTACAAACACTGTGATCTTGACCAAATATCTTACTTCTTTCGGATGCATCTCAATCGGCTGTCGATGATCGCTGGGCCGAGTGAAATGAAGGGAAGTAACTCTGATATATCAGAATTCTAATCTAAGTTCTTGGTTATACTGCAATCGTATTTGTGCATGTGCTTCGTGTTCAGATGATCCCTGATAGGGTACTCCAGAGACTTGTATATCAGGTATATATATGATATATACGTATCTGGATACTCCATGGACTGGCTACAAGAATAAATCTCGATGGGCCTGCAAAAAAAGTACATTGAAAGCTTTTGTCGAGGCCCATTTGAATGGAAAAATAAAATTGCCAGGTCTGTCCTTATTGTAATCCATATCTTATTATCGATTACATATTTACTGGTGTTTTTATTTTTTTATTTTTTTATTATTATTATTATTTAGCCATTTCAATATAACCAGTTGGTTTTATATAATTATTTCCTCGTATCAGTTTTCTTGTACAGATTTTATATTTATTTACTTCCTCGGCCACGCTTATAGTGTGAAATAAAAAGTCCCTTTCAAAGTAGATAATTAAACGTAGCCGACAAAGATTTGACTATATACAATACATGCATGAATGATACTGTAATGTGGTATAAGATATTAAATTCATAATCAAATTTTATGGAGTAAATTAAGTTGTTAAACAATGCTGATACTTTATACTGAATAAGGATCCTGTAATACTGTTGAACAATATATATTGATAAGACACTTGATAAGAAGTTCTAAGTCTGCTTTTTCTTGAAATGTAAATCGATACAAACATATGACACTATATATAAATCATTGTTAATAGGTTAAACTAATCAAGAGGTCTGCAAATATTTGTTATAATTATAAACCTTTACTAAAATATAAACTGTCCATAATTTTAGTAAGAAATTAATCGTATATTGGGAAATGCAGTGGACTGGTACGCCGTACCGAAAGATTAAATTACATATAACAATTTAGGTTATTTCAATACTAATTAACATTATCAGTTAGAAATGTGTATAATAAAGTTGATAATGAGATTAACATCATCATTAAACATTATATCTATAAAACCAGATGTCTAAACACTACCCTAAATTTAAATGCTCTTATCAATTCAATAAGAGAAAACCACAATGTCAAAAAGTATGCAGCAATTGGGAAGGGTGAAGCTTCTCTTGAATGTTTTAACAAAGGTTGGGAAAATGGAAAAAGGTTCTCCTTTTGTTAGTATTTATTATATTGAATATATTTTTCTTCTCAAACTCTGACTGTTTGCAAAAAGCCAATGACATTTATAAAATTCTATCATATTTTTTCAGCAATTATTTCTTAAAAGTGTTTTCAATTCACTTATCAATTTTTTCTTTCTTCCGAAGGCCTTTTTGTATTCTGAAGTGTCTGTCTTGTGTTTGTCAATCTGTCTGTCTTTACAATTATCTGTTCGTGTTTGGATGTCTTTATAGTTGTCCGTCGGGTGTCTGTCTGTCTAGCTATTTGTCCTAATAGATGTCTTATATGTGTTTATATATATATATGTATTTTTTTTTCTTCAATCTGTCTGTCCTTGTAGTTGTCTGTCTGTGGTATCCGTCTGTTTTGTGTTTGTCTGTATCATGCATCTCCCTCCTTTAATAAAAAAAAATACACATTTCTATCTTTTGTTTTGATTGTAAAGAAACAAATAAAATATATTTCTTTCTCTAAGAAAATAAACAAATATAAACAGTGATATAAATGTCAGTCATAATGATGTGTGTATATATATATACTTCCATACTATACAAATATTCAGATATTATTACTTGAAAGGAAATAGTATGCAATGGATGCTTATATGTATCAGATTTTTTAATTTGTGATATGAAAAAATGGATGAAGGTAAAAGGAACGAATGTATTGTCAAATTGTGAAAAAAAAAAAAATTATCGATCATTAATTTAGTAATGCAAATGTAAAGTTCGCGTACAGAGTATTTTACTGCAGCGGTTTTTTTTGTTTTTTTTTAAGGCATTTCTTATACAAAGTATAATATTAACTACACACACATCGATTCCAATAGTTATGTTGTTTTTTTTACTTAATAGATAAATTAAATTAATTGAATTAGTTTTAGTCAATTAATTTATTCATTATTTATTTATTTATTTAATGATTTATTTATCTATTTTGTTAATTAGTTTCTTAGATATATCAATTTATGCAAAGCTTAAAACTTTTGACCAGAGACTTATTTTGTGTCTCTGTTGATTGTAACTAAATTATGAAAATATTTTAAGCCAGTGTAATCATATACAACTAAACTGCGACAAAATGTACCCCAAACCCAAACCGTATTACATAATATAAGTTTGTCCTTGATCCACCAGTATACATTGGTGTTCGTGATATTGATAAACTTGTAACTTATAACTCCGATAACGAAGTTGACAAGATAGCCAACGGAAGGCGTCTTAGCTGTCAATCATAATCTTATTGAGGCCCCATGGCGAAATCGCACCCATCCGGTTTACTGCTTTATATTTAAATAATGCATGCATTGATCGAATAAATCTTGCTCTGTTGCCGGTCAATATACTTGATCATCGCCCTTCGACCGCCATCCAGTACTGACATATCGACCCAGAACAGCAGGCAACGGTACAATAGAAACCCCGTCGTGGTGCCCCTTTGACTTTGTTCTGTGACGTCACAATGTCACTTCCTAGATACCAACACTAGCTTCTCCCGTTACCAAACATGGCGGACCTAGGACTAACACGAGTGCTTCCCTAGCTCGACTTCAACACAGGTAAGCTTAAACAATGTATTTTCATTTACGATAGCAGGTGTAGCAATTATTTTTACGATCCTGTTGAATTTCGTTAATTTTGGGCCTTAAAATGAAGTGTGTTTAAGTTAGCGACCGCCGATGAGCCGTTGTTGACTGTTGACACCGAGGGAAGGTTTATACGGGTCAGTGGTTTTATGATGTAGACCGTACACACACACACGGCGTTGACGCTTACTTCTTACAATCTGTTGGGAAAACAGAGTGACTGGTTCGATTGTGAGATAAGTTTTGGTTAAAAGAGATAAAGTTAGTTCTATGTAGGTAAATAACTATCGTGACAGTGATCACATATGTATACATACTTTGTGTATATACCTTTATGTCACGACATGAGATTGTAATAAGTTAAAGATATACTTAATCTTATCTGGCAGGTACTTTTGGCAGCTAACAAATCGGATGCATTAAGCTTTGAATTAAATATACTGAATAATTTGGTCATAATTCAATAATCCGTAGGATTTTTTGTTGTTTTTGATGTATTATATAAATAAAACTTTAATTGAATTATTGAAAATACTTGTAGAGTATAATATGTAGTTAAAACAGTCTGACAGTAAATATTGTATTCATAATTCAGTTTTTAACTGTTTTCTTTTCTCCTCACTACTTTCTTCTAAGCATTTGAAAGCTATAGTTGATTTTATTAATGTATAACACTAACAATTAAACTTCCAAACAGAGGTTAATTTTCATTAAACATCAAGATCTAATATCTAATATAAAAGACTCATTCTATGTGATGCTTGCATGTACCATATCTAGTGAAAACTCATCACATTTTATCTTTTTATCGAAGCCATAACGATCTGATCGAATGACGATGCTTTCAATTTTCTTATTAACAATTTACGAACAGTATATATATATATATATATCACCTCAGGGTTATGTACAAGCGAATGTTATATCATATCTTAAAGCACAGGCACTTGTTGGTAGACTAAATGAAAAGCAATCACACGGTCTTGTAAGTATGCAATGTTAATCTTATAACAGTTAACAATTAAGCGCCTATGCAGTACTGTAATTTGCATACATTAATTATTACACGATGACTATATATATACTATAATTAGATAAATATTTATTCCTTATAACAAGATTTTGATGTCGATTACGAAGCTTACTTTTAGCTTGGTTGTTCCAGCCATAGTTGTAATATCACGACTGTATGTCGAACTTTCATCACCTGTCAACAGTAATACTAACTGATTTGTCAAAAACAACCTGCCAAGCTGGCCCAGTGTAAATCTTGCAATGTAAATACTCTTAACATGTTTATAATTATTGATCTGGTTTACCTAATGAGCTAAAGTTCATCGATTTTCTGCGGATCAATAAATTGATATTATATGGGAAAAAAATGTGTTTCTTTCCCTATCACTAGTGAATCTTAAATGCCTAAATAATGAAATAATTTGGAAAGCACACAGATTTTTATCCTCTATTTTATTCAACACGTAACACCACACAATGTATATAATGTATCTATATTTCTGTGAATTCAAACAAAAGCACGGTGAACATTCAGATATAGCATGCATGTTAAAACGAGGAAAGAAAGTTTGATAAAAATGATTTTTTTTTTCAAATGTTAGCTACCGGGATCATATCTTCAGCTTACATGAAGGTAAACAAAGGCTGAATCTACTTTGATCACGAACTTGTAATAAACGTGCCCATAACACAGGCACATGATTTATTACTTTTTGAAGATATTTTAAGTGTTATTGAAGCAGTATACAACCTGTAGTGCGTGGTCCTCAGGCCTACATTACACAGGACCAATCTTGTATCAGGTTTTTTAATATGTGTTTTTTTTTTAATTATTATTTTTAGCATGGGCCTTTTAAGAACAGGTTCATATATTACGGTTTATCCCATCTTCCCTGAAATATTAGTGCCGAAAAAAGGAGTTAAAACTAAACTATATATAAGTGGCTATACTCTATATTTCAGTATCTCCGCCCAGAAACGTTTTTATTAAGGGTTATATGGGAATAAATTGTATAAATTAAAGATAGACTCCGTTACATCCTGGGGACGTATCTGTATACATTTATATGTCAGTATGTCAAATCTGATTGGCAGAAAGACCAAAGGAACTAAACATCTTCGAAACGTGAATACGTGTTTACGTTGGTGACCGCAGATTGACACTCCTGTAATACTACACACAATGACTTCACAGGGACTTGACACAAAAAATCCTATCTCGTGGTCCCTTGCAATGTATACGTATCACCTGTCACACAAATAGATTGATTGCGAATTCGTGTCAATGTCCTGTGTGGCTGGTGCTTGAAGAGAACTTGTGCACATCTTATACTCCAACATAATATCACGTTACATCAAATGGAGGGGGATGCAGTAAGTGTATAATCAGCGATCTGTTAGATGTATGTCATTAATTGCGGTATATAGTCAAATCGGATGTTTTTCGTCGCACGTCATAATGATAAACACATAATAATTGAAAATAATCCCCGTCAGTGGTAACTTAGACGTGGGATTTAAAACATGGCTAGTGCATAAAGTAGACGGACACGCACACAATTAATTTACATAAGAGATTTATTTTCATAATAAAAATATCTCCCTTAGATCCCAAACAATTTGATACCACTGAAAAACCAAACTGTTGAACACGTTCAATCATATTCGGGCATAACTAAATATATACATACTTTAGCACTGAAAAAAAGTCAAGATAAACGCCAAGTTTGGATTGATTTGATTAATAACTAAAATTCTTACAAAAGAAACTCCAAATTTGATGTGGATTAACCTCACATTAGACCCGTCGACCATTGTATCAGCTAGTGTTGAGATTCTGTTTGTATTGTGATAAAACACGGTAAGGTTATCTCGCGACTCTTATATTTAGTTTACACAATAAAACACGTGGATCTGTAACCCGTTACCAAGCACGCACACACACACACGTAGACAAAGCCACTCGAAAGGTCAAGTTTCACGAAAATTAAAACCTGTCATGAAAGGTCTATTATGCTTCAGCTGTTGATCTTTCGGCTTCCAGTACAATATATGTGTTGACTTAAAGCCGTAACTGGCTTTCTAAAGCCCATTTTTACCCTGAAAGTCTATTTTACCTGGTGAGAATAAGTTCAAAGTCAACGTCTGTTCAGTGTGTACTAACTGTACACGGAGTGTGTTTACCTTCCCACTCCAGAAAGGACACCAAAACCCAGTTAGTGGTTATATGTGCCATATAACGGTACACGTTTGAACCATAATATTAGCTATATAATTTCTGTAATATTTGAAGAACATGAATGTACATCGTAAAATAGGGAAAGTGATTTATTTCAAATATTTGTTTTTTGTTTATTTATTTACAAATCCATCGGTGTTATCAATCTGTTTATTTATCTTATTATTTCATAATTTACTTATTTATTTATAATCTTTTATTTCGCTGTTATCTGGCTTTATTCTAATAATCTTTCTTTTATTAAAAATATGCTGGCGTTTAAAGAAGACGTTTAATCTATCCGAATACACCAGATTATTGACCGTAGAAATCATACAAAATCTGTCCTGGGTTTTAACTGGCTTACATAATATCAAGTTTTGACCCGGTACCCGTTTCTGACTGTTACAACTCGCTAGCGATAACAACCGGAACCTCTCGTCATTTTCTTAGTAACTCAACCAGACGTAGGCGAGGTGTTCCAATCGTGACGATAACTTACATGTTTCGAAAGTTGCGTGACCACAATTTACGTACTCATGGTTACCGTTCATAATAACTACAGCACGCGAGGACATGTATTAAACGGTTTGTAAGCAGTAATTCAGATGGTTTTCCAGTGAATATGACTTGAACACTAAATGCAAGGTTTCAAGTTTTTATTGATATCACTCTGACACACTAACGTGTGCAACAAGAGGTCACATATACATAATAACAATGATACATCTAATGTACATGGGGTACAATTAAAAACAATATAGTCTAATAATATTTTATGCAATACATATTTGTGATAACTACTAAAAACCTTGAACAATGGAGGAACACTGCTTGATCCAAACATTAATCTGGAATCAATTTACTTAGTTTCTCTAAAAATGTACAACATTTTTGAAGACTAATATTGAACACCTCTTGTATTTTGTCTCGACTCGCCTAAGGAAGGTACTATTTTAAAATATATTTTCTTCTCAAACATATCACCGATTCATGTTCACATTTACACATATAATGAAATTCATCACCGATATCTGATTTATACAAATAACAAATTATCTCGTGACGAGGAGGCATACAGGGCTAAACGTTTACTGGAAATACAGACTTCTGGGAGATTTGAAACCCGGTGGCTTTCATACGGAAGGTCACAGGGACCTGATAAATTGTTGCAGTCTATGTGTATTAAGACCTGTTCTCAAAACGTGCTATACGCACGATGATATGTCTTAATACACTTAAAAAGATACCAGTGGTAGTGGCAGTTATGATAAATCGAGAACATTTAAGATTACAAAAATTGCCGATGATTTCCGATTATTTCCGATCGTTGATCCGAAATCGGCTCGGTTCACATTGATTGCGTCGTTAGCTTGTCAATCAGTGTGACGCGGCTGGAGCAAACAAGATGGCGTGACAGACGCGTTTCATTATTTATTCACCTGCTGATAGCCTTTTCTCTGTCCGTGTTTACTGGTTTTATCCATTAATGAACACCTCGTTTGTTTGAAATCAATTTTGTATGCACTATCGGGTATATATCTCATACATATTTGATTGGCTGACAAACACGGCTCTCAGGGAGGCTGACGGGGCGGAAATGAAACCCCCGGTACAGCTGATTAGTTTGCTTTTATCAATAGTTTCGTTGGTTAGTATACACATTAGGCGTCACCCTGTGTGTCTTGTCAGCTTGATTGATTAAATAATTGATAACGTATTTTTTTTGAACTCGTACAAGAGGAAGGAAGCCGGAACCAGTCATTGTATTTTTGTTTTGTTTCATAGAGACAGAAAGCTCCGTTGTCTTCAAGATTAATTATGTATGAATCACAAATTAAATTTTAATTTCACTTTCTAAAATAAGTCCACTATCATTAGCTACAGAGTAATGGCCCTTTGGACGTAGGAACTGTTGTTTTTGTGACTATTTTTGTGATAAAATCAAATTAATTGGAAACCAAGTGATGCATTAAGTTTACGCTTCTTTAACGGGGCGCTAATTTGGTGAACACACATACATGTCTATTGTTAGAAAACTTTGATCAAGTGAACTACTCATGAAAGTTAAGTTCGTTACCCCATGTATACGCCAACTCGGTTATGTAAATAAACCTTTTCGACCCAACAAACTATCTACGAATGCTAACGCGGTTATATTAGTAAACCTTTTCGATCCATGCAGTTAACTATCTACGAACGTTAACTCGGTTATATTAGTAAAACTTTAGCTAGTTTGGTTACTACATGTATATCGTAAGTAAACATTTAACACCAGTGAACTGACCACGATCGCTAACTTGGTAGCCTCATGTATATCGTTAGTTAACCTCTAGCTAACTTGCATACCATACGTATATCGTACGTAAGCTTGTAGCTCCAGTGAAGCTAACCACTTGTATATCATTAATGAACCTTCAGGCTCCGTGAACTACAGACATGAGCGTTATAGTGAGTGGTAAGTCGATGACAAAAACACAATCGAATGACACCTTTGACTGTGACGAGTAACTACACAACACAGAATAGTGAGTAAATCTACATCATACAGCCACTACACTTACGAGACTAGTAACGTTATCGATATTATAGGACGTACAACTATCCGTAAGCCGAGTCCATTACGGAGATAAAACCATTCGTAGGTTCCTATTTATCAATATTTTCGCAATTGTCGGAGATTGCGTTGTCTAAGCGGTACCGTCAATATTTACGATAGCAGAGAAATCGATCTTCCGATCCCCCAGTCACATCCGGGGAGCTTATGCCGTGTAGTGTCAGGAAAAGATGTCGTTCAAAATAATGTTTATTGTAATCCTTTATCATATTTCATGAGGACCCCGAAATTTGAAATACACACCATTTGCTCACTCTGTTGTATATTACCAACACATTAAAATACAACTTTATATTCCTGGCATTATAGATACATTTATTTATGTACGATATCAAGTCTATAATGTGCTGATAGTGATTCTATCAATTCTGTCTTAGACTCTGTGCTTCTAGTACACAGGCTTAAAGGTTTAGCGCCATAAAACTCATATCAAACGCACAAAGGCCAATATGAAACGACTCAACACTAGTTCAAATATAAAGTGCCCTAGTACCAAGATCAAACGCAAAAAGGCCTAGATATAGTGCCCAGGAACACTTAAGAACCAAGATCAAGCGTCCTAGTACCAAGATCAAACGCAGAAAGGCCCAGATGTACTGCCTAGATAGCGCTTAAGAACCAAGATCATGCAAGCGTTCTAATACCAAGATCAAACACAGAAAGGCCTAGATATAGCGCCTAGATAGCGCTTAAGAACCAAGATCATGCAAGCGTTCTAATACCAAGATCAAACGCAGAAAGGCCTAGATATAGCGCCTAGATAGTGCTGAAGAACCAAAATCAAGCGCTCTAGTACCAAGATCAAACGCAGAAAGGCCAAGATAATCAGATAAATTACCAAGTTAGCGCTTAGGAACCAAGATCAAGCGCCCCGTGTTCAAATTTACATGTATCGCTCTAGTACAGGACATGAAAGAAATTTCCTACCCAAGGTCCATATAGATGCAACATATGCATATCAAATATAGATCGTGGATTGGGAAATTGTGTGAAGTCCCTGTGTACCCTTGTGCTGTTTCCAAAGTAATGGCCGCTACATTGACGGATTATAAATGTAATTATACAATGAACATTTATGTCACCGAGCGCAGCTACAATCACCTGACTCGCCGTTAATCAAAATGAAACACAGGGACCTGCGAATAACAGTCTAAGAACTTGTACTACATTTTAAGATTTTTAGATTTTTTTTTTTTTGTCATTATTTTTTAAATTATGCCACATTGCGTCTGCAAAATAATAGGTCCTAATCCAATACATATAGACTGTAAATTATACATCCCCCATTCCAAAAAAAAAAAAAAAAAACAAAACAAAACAACAACAACAACAACAACAACATGTAAACACCTTGTAAAATGTATCGGCTGAAATTCTTATTGTTTGTCCTGATGTGACTAGCATTGTCTTCACTTTGCATTGTCGGATTCCAGATGATCGCACATATCATATCCGTGATGACATGTGCACTGCATATAATGACATCATTATTCTACTGCCACATTTCATATGCTACTAACAACGTAAAAGTGCAGACGATACAAGATTGGCATGATATATATAACAGGAAAGCGAACATAGTGCGCCTCCACAGGGGATCGAACCCGCGACCCTTACTTACTGGCCTGTCGCTCTACCGACTGAGCTAAAGGGATATTCCCCCATCACCGACACTAGAAGTAAGGCAGCCGTATTACTATGTACACTATTTACAATTAAAACCTGCCACACTATTCTCACTTTTCAAACGAACACACATTAACCCAGGTTTTATCCCCAACGAAGCCTCTCATTTTCTAAAACTTGCTCTTGGAGTGGTCAACGGAACCAAATATAACAGAAAAGCAAGTAGTCTCCACCGGGATCGAACACGCGACCCCCGGTTTACTAGTCAGCCGCTTTACAGACGAGCAAAAGGGCTAGAAGACAACCGTATCAAAATATAAACTATTTACAATAAGAACTTGCGACGTATACTTATGTATATTATCTTTTGTTTTATGCATGTTTTGGGTTTTGGTTCTGTTTTGGTTTTGTTTTTGAAGCACGGACATATATTAGTGCATGTATGTATATCTAAACCGTGGTTGAAGTAATAAGAAGCAAAATCACTCACTTAGACTATTATTTGAAATATATTATAAACATCGAGGTTTTTAATTTGAAGTGAGTGCGTATTGAACAAGTTGTGAAAAACAGGTTTCATTTTCTACACATAGAAACAAATTACAAAGTCTGTTTTCTCCTGGAAATTTTGGTATACGTAACGTCCTGTATGCTTAGACAATGAGAATTATAACGTGGAAGTTTGTAATAGAACATCATATAGATTTTGGAAAGATACACGTCTCTGGATAGACTAATACAAACAAAATGAAATCTCCTCATTCACATGTTTTGATACACGCTGTACAATGATAACTTGGGCTATATATTTTTCATTATACCTTGTTAATCACAATATCTAGTAATTTAAGGTCAGGGTGTAAAGAGGTCGACACAGAAAGATTGTTTTGATTATGAAGTTTTCTTAATGAAATACAAGTTTTGATAAAATTCTAAAATAAAAAAAATGCAACAACTACTGCAGTTAATACAGTCTATACCCACTTAGAAAATACAGAAGATGTTGCATTGTTTCCCTTAGATTATCACATATTTCAAAGACATCTGGAAGATGAAAAACTCTTAAAATATATGGACTGAGAAAGGGCGGGAATCATTGGCGAAATCTTTGACGTTGACTTCTTATGACGTCACGCTTGACGACAACAGCACCATTCTGAATGGGATGTTCAACTCAGTATTATTTCAGGGTTTTCGGTTGTAACCTGGAAAGTTGTGCTTACAATGCTGTTATCTAATGGTACTACAATTAAAAACTGTTCTATATAACGCACATATGCAGCAAAATATCCTCTTAGTCCACTCTCGCATCCAATTTGATCAGCACCGAAACTGGGAGGGTTCAAATTTAGGTAACTAACAAAATATCTCAAGCCAATCAAATTCGCAAAATACATTTACCTCGTCAGTCAAAAGAAAAATAGAAATGGTAACTTTTAAATGAATCAGGCCTTTGACATGGGTTGTGTGGATATTTCGAGAATTAAGTAATTTGAACTAACTTTCAGTTATTTGTTTCGACGAGAGAAAAACCAGTCAGATCTCGTCGTGTAGGGAATGAGATTTCAAACATGGCTGCCTCTACTGGAGGTGCGCGACTTTTCCCGCGGGACACGATTTCAATGTTGAAGGGGTATAGATTTGATTGGAAATATAGCTTATACACGTGTTGTCTTAAAGAGAGCTTCGCTCTCGCGCCCTTCGGGCGCGATGAGCTGCGCTCTTATTATGTATTTCTCTGCATGTAGCAATCAAATCCCATCGGCCTGTTGCTATGGACAGACTTAACGGTGATCTATCTCGATCAAGCCGCAATCATCGTTGTGGGGTCAGTCTATTGATCTGCCACCGCCTCAGGTTAACTTTCTGTTGGAAAGGGTTTTAAGTATAACAAAATTGATCTCGGTCATATATCTTGAGGGTTTTTAATTTCCATATAGTGATTAACGTGTTTATTACAAACGTCTGTGCCCCGCAGATTCCTCCGATCTGTCGCCCGCTATTTATGATGGGTGATGTGTTAGGCGATTTTTGTTATTCTTCAACTAACCAAAATTTTCATCAGCGTTTTTTAAAAGTTGAAGGAGCCAACTTTTCTGACATTTTAATGTATTTAAAATGCATTGTATCGCTTTGGACACTTTCCATTTATAGAAATCTACTCTACTGTTACCCAGTTGCGTTCATGGTCCGGTAACGAGACCTGTATAGGGCATTAACGAGTAACCTTAACTTGTTGTGTTAATTAACCATCAGATTGACTTTATGTACGTTAGATTTACAAGAACTAAATGTACGAGGTCCCTGGCCGTGCTTGTCCTCCACACTATTAGGTACGCGAATTAAGACTAAAACAAGGCTAATACGGTGTTATACACGTATACATATAAACACAGGTCCCCAACCCTTGGCACATATACATATTTATCTTGCAACTTCCACCGCATTGTCGGAATACACCCACCGTATATGTTTTGGCTGTATATGGCAGTGACGGAAAACAGCTCTATTTTGGAATCTTAGCACGTGCGTCAGTTCGACTGACCTACTTCAAAGTGAAACTACGTTGAAAAGGCGAACATATTTCTGACATTTTTGACACCGTTTCACTTCAAAATGATTATTTTTGATGACTATTTTTATGACTGTTGCAGGATAAATAGAATACACGGTCAGTGTCTTAAAATATAAGCTGTATTTTTGGCTCGGGACAGAAAGACAACAATGGCTTGCCAAGGCTCGCCACTTTTGTCTTTCTTTACCCTCGCCAAAATACAGCATATATTTTAAGACACTGACCATGTATTCTCTATGTACATGTTTTGTTTGTGTGTATTATACGTATCACATAATACATACATGTACAATGAGCGGGAACAAAATCTAACAAACAGAACCATATTTATGACCCGAAATGTTTCAGCCAATCAGAGTCTTTGGGGGCCATCTTGGATTTTGACATCTGGATATTATGACTTTATTTATCATATAACTGTCTAAAAGGTACCAATTACCACCAAATATGAACAAACCTGTGCCAGTAAATCAAATGTTTACATTATAAAATTCACGACAATCCCCAGGTGATAGACATTTACGCTAATTTGACTAGCGGCCATCTTGAACCCCGATTTAGCTAGTATAACCCCGATTTCATGCCCAGGTATGAAATTAGTTCGGAGTATTAAATCAAATATATTTTTTAAAACGAAACGATCAAAATCGTTGAATAGGTTCTTATGCAATTCGCCAAAGGATTCGCGGGAACTTATGGAATTATTCGAATCGTTTAAACAGCCTTTGCACACGAACATATTTTAGAATTATTGTACTCGTCGACTAGTTGCCTACCTTTTGAATAATTGGTGTTAATAGCCGGAAAACGATACCCTTATGAAGTTGTAGGTAGTTAATTTTGTCTACAGCTATGAATAGAATCCTTTTCAGACTTAAACTTGCTTGAAATACCTGTCCATATAATAATACCTTTGCCTCAAAAGAGTGGCCAATTATTTCATTATTGCAATAAAAAAACGGAGGGTTATTCAGTTATTACATGTAATGGCGCGAATGGAGACGTTCTTGGGCGTTTAAGGTTAGCTGTTGTACGCTAATACAAGTTCACCAATTATCGTGTAAAACTGCCGTTAAATATTTTAAAAGAAATAATTATGCTGTCACAAAAATGATTACGCTGTCATTCGATTTCAGAGATAAATAATACAATTAAAATGTTTTATTTCACGTCAAGGGCATGCTAGTTGTGGCCAGAAGCTCAATATGATATTCAACACAAGGAATTATAAACTTTAGATATACATACATATATTATGTATCCGTAATTATCGATTCATGTGAAGATTTTATATCGACTAAAACAGACATGAAAAAAGAGGTATTTTTCATGAATACATTAAATAAAAATGGTATATATTGTGTTGTAAATTGTACAGGGAACTGAACCCTTAACCTTTGACCCGCAGTATCATGCATTCTCAATATTTATGTGATCTGTCTAAATTAAAAATACACAAGCAAAAACATTGTCATCGCACACAATCTTACAACTTGTAAACTGTTAAAGTAGCCCGACTACTAGATTCACAAACTACATGTAAATACTATATACCCGTGGTTTCTAAGTTCCTGTCGTAACTATGTACCCGTGGTTTCTAAGTTCCTGTCGTAACTATGTATCCGTGGTTTCTAAGTTCCTGTCGTAACTATGTATCCCTGGTTTCTAAGTTCCTGTCGTTACTGTGTACCTGTGGTTTCTAAGTTCCTGTCGTTACTGTGTACCTGTGGTTTCTAAGTTCCTGTCGTAACTGTGTACCTGTCGTTTCTAAGTTCCTGTCGTTACTGTGTACCTGTCGTTACTGTGTACCTGTCGTTTCTAAGTTCTTGTCGTTACTGTGTACCTGTCGTTTCTAAGTTCCTGTCGTTACTGTGTACCTGTCGTTTCTAAGTTCCTGTCGTTACTGTGTACCTGTCGTTACTGTGTACCTGTCGTTTCTAAGTTCCTGTCGTTACTGTGTACCTATCGTTTATAAGTTCTTGTCGTTACTGTGTACCTATCGTTTATAAGTTCCTGTCGTTATTGTGTACCTGTCGTTTCTAAGTTCCTGTCGTTACTGTGTACCTGTCGTTTCTAAGTTCCTGTAGTTACTGTGTACATGTCGTTTCTAAGTTCCTGTCGTTACTGTGTACCTGTCGTTTCTAAGTTCCAGTTGTTACTTTGTACCTGCCGTGTGTCGTTACTTGTGTCCATGGTATCCAGAAACATTGTTTACATGATATATATTGATTGATCATCGTCAGATTGAATCATACCTATAAAACAATAAACACACACAGAGGAATGGTGTTCAAACAGAATAACTAATGGATCCTAAACTATTACATTAAGCTTCTTATTTGTAATGTATTTCTTAATTAATGGCCTACACTGGATGTCCTGTTGTGAGTGTCTTATTAGTCGATGTCCCATAGTGAATGTCAATACTAAATGTTTCTCAGTGAATTTCTCATTGTGAACGTCCAATAGTGAATATCTTATAGTGACTGTCCTTTAGGGAATATCTTATAGTCAATGTCCCATAGAGAATATCTGATCTAGAGAACGCCCCATAGGGATTATCTTATAGTGAATGTCCTATACAGATTATATTATAGTGAATGTCACATGGGGAATATCTTCTATTGAATGTCCCAAAGAGAATATCTTATATTGAATGTCCCACTCTGTCAAATATCCATGGCGAAAATATGCTTCCCTGGCGAATGTCCTATAATTAGTATTCCATGGAAAATATTCCATGATTAATTCCATTTTTTTTTGTCAGACAGATAAAAAGCAGCATACTTGTTAAATTAATTCGTATTAGTGCTTAGATCGATACTGTTTTTTTTAATCTAACAAACATCTTTTATTTACGCAACCCATTTTGAAATATGATTCATGTTCGTAGTACATAATATATACATGTATATACCTAAGGTATCACTAGCCCTCCACCTCTTTTTTCTATTGTCTATCTTGACACAGCCTCATTTTTGGCATTTAGTTGAGCGTTCGTCCATTTGAGGAAGGCGTTGAATTGTGTCTCCTGGTTGAAACATATCAGAGACTCTAAAAATGGAAGCTGTACGCTTGGCATCTTGGAAAAGGGGCGACTGGTTCGTCCAGTGTAATGTGACCGGGTGGGGTGCCCTGCTGGTTTTCTTCGGTAGTATACTTCAGTGGTGTAGCACTATAAAGTCAGCATCACTTCGGTATCCACCGCGCTATCACATGGATGTTATGACGCTAACGGTAAGATTAAATGATTTGAGTACATTACAGCCAAAGACAATATAAGTACATTAATTGTAGATATACTTATTTACGTCTCTGATACCACAATGTCTTGCAAAATTTATGTCATTCATATCGGGTGTAAACACTGTTCCAATACAGATCAACTGGTGAGAAAACGACATGTGTAAAGCAAGTAAAAAAAAAAATGGGGTATGAAAAATTCGGTCGAACATATACATTAATGTAGAGAATGACTTGAACGGTTTCGGTTGAACACTTACAATGTTGTACAGAGAATGACTTGAACGATTTCGGTTGAACACTTACAATATAGTACAGAGAATGACTTGAACGATTTCGGTTGAACACTTACAGTGTAGTACAGAGAATAACTTGAACGATTTGTGTTGAACACTTACAACGTAGAACAGAGAACAATTTTAACTGAAACACTTGAACGATTTGTGTTGAACACACCTCACATATCGTATTAAAGTCGTGAATATTTCAAGTAGGCAGATACATGTTTTGTTCGTTTACTGCAAAACACAATCCCGAATTTGAACTTGTTTCCCAGATCAATGGGGTATTGTCGTTACGTAACGGGACACTGCGGTATTGAGTTATTAAATTTCAAACTCCTGCAGCGAAAATGTCACATTATTATGATAAACAGGCTGTGTTAAAGTTATACCATGAGGGCGTACCCGGGGAACAGGGTTGTAGTTTAAACGTTTCAGGTATTGGCTGAACAATGTCTATCTGTGTGTACCCGTGATTGAAAAGACACACACGGTAAACCTATGCGTGTTACAATGCCAAGTGATTCATTTATTTTATAAGGAGTTAATATAACAGGCGAGTGTGTCTTATCAAGGTATGTTGTATATTTATTACGTTCATGATATTAATTTACTACAGTAATGAATATTTATAACAAATTGATATTCTCAGAATTGGTCTGAGGAATCCCTTTAAGGTTGTTTTTTTTACCGTCAATCACCACCTGTACTCGATGAATTATGTTTTTAATTAATTCTTCAAAATGACAAGATGTACCGCGGACACTTAATCTAAGCAATGTTAAAGGGGGGGGGGGGGGGTTGGACCACATGACCACGTTGACTATATGAAGTCTCTGTTATATATTTTCATTATAAACTCCATATCTATCTAACATCTCTCCGAATTTTACAAGTGAAGTTTAAATTCAGTAGCGAGTTTTTATTTGATTTGCTTTGTCTGTTTGTCTGTTAGTATGTCTGGCCGATTCATTGTCTACATGTCTGTTAGTCTGTCTGTCTGTCTGTCTATCTGTCTGCTATGGGTGCCATATATTAATCTTAAACTCTACCCGAGGTACATGTGTTGTCTGTTCGGCTGCCTTTGTTGCCTTTCCTTTTGTTTCGGTATCTCCTCTGCTGTTCTTTCGACTTTGTGTTCGATAAGTAGCACTGCTATATTGACGCCATATTGACGGTAAATATGTATGTTGCGATTTTTTCGCAGTCTGATCGCACGAATTTGTAGCTATTTTCAATATCGCATGTCAATGGAACATTAAGAAACCCTTACGATGTAGTTGTTTCTAAAAAAAATATGTTGGCGAACATTCCGTCATAGTTTATTTTCTCAGTAAACTCCATTTGAATTAATGCATGAATATAATGCGTGTGTGTGTGTTGGCTATATATATTTGTGTGTATCAGTATTAATTATATAACCTACGTACTCAGTATTTAAAACACAAACACCCATTTCTCTTGCCATAGAACCGTATATAATCATTTCAGAGCTGCATTATTAAAAAAAAATGTTATACAGGTAGACTGCATACGACACCTGTTGAATTTAAATGTCCTACCATCGTTCCAAAGGCAACACTATGGAATATGATCTTTGATCTTACTCGCACACGAAACTAAATTTAAATCCCCTATACAAAGGATATAGATCAAAATCTACGGATATTAAGACAGATACTTAGCCGCTCGTACCACATAGAACTTGACGTGGTTTACTAACTTTCGAAACAGACTCTGGACTACATATCCGGATTTAGAGGGGCAATGGGGTTATTTAGGCCGTTTTACAGACGGTCACGACTGGGACGATTGTTTAATCATCCTATTACATGTACAATACATGGATGTTTGAAGATAAAGAACTGAACCGAATTGATTGCGATAATCAAAATGTCACCTACTTAATTGAAAGAACACATTTATTGTATGACGTCACATACATGTATATTGAAATTCGTGGTATTTTTTGTTTTGTTTTTGACAATGACAATAATTTATTCTCATAAACATAAACAGCACAGTGCAGAGAATATGAACATTAACAAATGGATATAATATGGTAAAAGAGGATTGATATTAGTATTGTGAATCAGTTATCTCATTTATATCAATAATACATTTAGTCAGTGAAGTAAGTTCATTTTGAGTTACATAATTGAATAATGTATGAAATTTAAATGTATTTGAACTATCATAATAATATCTAGACATATATTTCCGCCTGCTATTAAGTATAAGTTGTTGTTCACAGTTAAATAGATATGTTGCAACGAAAGACAGGATCGGTGTCATTTTTGTGTGTGTGAGGGTTCTTGGCGACCCTCTCACCTACATTTTGTACCACCGCAATTAACGGGCGTAGGTAGTAAACTAGTGTGTCCTTTAAGCTTTAAAAATATACACGGTTCATTAGGATACTGAGCTTGTACACGTGTACCACATGCAATATGATATATATACAGTGCATATCAAAGCTACGTTGGACCAATACTTAAGTATATAAACTCTGGATTGCGGTAGATCTGATCAAAAGTCAGATCGATTTTTATCAATTTATCTTGATTTTAAAGTTTTGATCCTGACCGTGATAATTATATACATGCCCCTGATGGGTTATCAAACCAATCTGTTACTCATACCCAACAATTCACAAACATTCAGACGACATCGAAATCCAAATCCAACATAAACCGTCTGCACTGAAAGACTGTCAGAAAGCACCGGGGCACTGTTTGGCACTCTAATCCCAAGACTATCCTTAACGCCACCGTGTCACTAATTCCTGTCCGGGGGCCGCCTGCCAAAAATCTATGACCATAGAGTCCAAACATGTATATACACACAATGCTTATAGGAAAACACGTGTCGTACGTAGAGATACCTATGCAGCGAGTTTTGGTTATTTATAGGTAATAAAACGTGTGGCGTCACAATTCATATATAAACAAATAATGAAGGTAGTGAATCTTCAAAAAGAAAACAACAACAACAAATGATATACATTTATAGAAAGAAAGAAAGAAAGAAAGAAAGAAAGAAAGAAAAAGGAAATAAAGAAAAAGGAAATAAAGACAGAAAGAAAATATGTATAAGTTTTATTGCAGTTTACATGTAACATCGCTAATTCACCAAAGCTCGTGACGATAATTAGTTTGTGGAATTAAAAACTGATGCGCTTCAATAGCTGCATTCTCCTTTAATTAATCCAATTAAGTAGTAACATACAAATGTAAAATAAAAATAAAAAATAAAACTATGAGAATCGCGGATTTCAGATAAAAAAAAGGGGGGGGGGGGGGGGGGGGGGGTGTAATGGAGGTTGTGTGAACGGAACCACGCGGACATGGCATCAATTATCAACTACTCGGTTTATGCATACATGTTTAGAATTAGTATCAAGTCTCTGTGAACGGAACATGGTAGTCTGGACAATCAATTTTCGTTCCGAAAAGAAAATATCACCATCAACAACAAACGATGGATATCATCGTTATACATTGTTTTGGAATATGTTTTTATCTTTTATCGCAACATAATTGTCGCCCTGCTTTTAATAAACACTCATGCTTCATTATAGTTTAATTAAGTGTCTCCCAGACATAAACGCTACACGATTGTCGTTTAAAATGCAATCAATTTACCAACATGCACCTGTAGGGTCTCCTCACAGAGAATTGTCAATTGGGTTTATTTCCGATGAGATGGAAGTCCTTTGTGAATAAAAGTGTTTTTAGAAATCATCTCGGAGTTATTCACGTCGGGATAATTTTTTTGTCGTTTTGAGTCCTTGACGACGGAAATCGTTGTTAACACGACCTAAAAGGCCGGGTTCTCTCGGCGTGATTGTATTTCATCCCGAAGGCGATACTTGTATACCTTTAGTCTTCTGTGTCTTTTGATCTACAATGTAGTATGTACATGGAACATAAGTTTCCCATTAGGATAAAATAAGTCTTTAAATTCAACTCCGCCATCTGAGAACTTGGATTTACGAATTTACATTATAACAATGCGTGTGATATGTTTGATGTCATATTAACACGATCATGCGCTTTCTATTTGTCTTCGATTCTTAGAGCATCTAACAATTGTTAAAAGAAAATGTATCCGTTCGATTATTTTATCTGTATTGTATAATATCGACTTATTTTTATGTTCATTTCAGATGAGCCTTCCGGCGTAACTGATCGAAAGATATAGTGCTTTACCAACTGTATTCATCAGTGTAGCAAAATGAGCGCTCGTCGTCGGAAGAAGGATGAGAAGCCTCCGCCTGCAACCGGACCCGGAAGTAAAATCATATCGCTTCCGGATCCGGTTAAAAAACACTTGAAGAAAATTGGAGACACAAAGAAAATCCATCTCAAATTCGGAACTGGGAATTGGAAATCTTTGCCGATAGAAGTGTATAGTAACGAGGAACTATTTGAACTTTCCGTGAAATTTAGTGCTGAAAACAACCGTCTGAAGCGTCTGCCAAAAGCTATAGCAGCCCTAGAAAATCTTGAATATATCAATGTGCAAAACAATTCACTTTCGGCTTTTCCTGGATCTGTGTCGCGAATGAAAAAGCTTGTAACTTTAGATATTGAAAATAATAGCATTAAAAAGCTACCTCCGGCAATTCACAAAGCTACGGGACTGACAACGTTATTAGCTCGCAATAACAGGATACGTGGATTGCCAAAAAATATCGGCAAGTCGACTTCATTGACATATGTGAATGTTTCCGGAAATCTGATAAAATCTTTCAAAAAAGGTGTTTATGAAATGACGGGGGAGCTGGATCTTTCTGACAATCGTCTGACAGAAATGCCCACAGCTGCAGTGAAAAAACCAAACATCCAACGCCTTAATTTAGCGCGAAATGGGATCACGTATATGCCCGATAATATCGATAAATTACAGCGTCTCGTGTGGTTGGATCTATCCCATAATTCCCTGTCCGAGCTTCCCGCCCAGATCGGAGGTGTTAAGTATCTGCACTTTTTAGACCTCAGTCACAACAGCCTGAAAGCTCTCCCGGAAGAAATCTGTAACCTTGGTTACGCGTTGGACACGCTGAATATTTCCCACAACGAGATTCCCGTGCTACCTGACGATATGAACCACTTACAGAAACTGAGAGTGCTGGATGTATCACACAACCAAGTCGAGTATGTACCAGAGGGAATCCGTGAGATACATTCCTTACAAACAGTCAACATATCACACAACAGGCTTAACTCCATGAAGTTCGCAGTATATCTAAAAACACTGGAGCACCTACATCTGTCAAATAACCAGATCGAGGTCATACCGGAAGTACTAGACAACATGAAGTGCCTCGTCACCCTGGACGTGTCCAATAACAAGATCAAGGAACTCCCTGCAAGTATTGGCTACATCAAGACCATCAAATCTCTTAACGTCGGCAATAATAAGTTGTCCGTGCTGCCGGACAGTATTGGCCATGACCAGGTTCTTACGTTACTGGACATTAGCCACAACCGTATAGCCGCCTTACCCACCGATCTGCGCAAGCTCAGGAATGTGGAAACGTTCATTATTAGCCATAACGAAATAGCCGCCATGCCAAAGTCAATTGACTTCTTGTACCAACTCCGGACCTTGGACGCGGCTAGTAATGGGCTCACCGAACTCATCCTGCCCAAAACCCTGACCTGTCTCAACCTCTCGGACAACCCGATGATGGTCAATCCGACTGACCACAGATCAACCATGGTTGTCATGGGAGATAAAGACCACCTCCGAAACCTGACGTCATTATCGTTATGTAAATTAGCACTGGATGAGATTCCGCCAAGTGTCTTCAATCTTCGGTGCTTAAAAAGTCTAGATCTCTCCAACAACTCGCTCAAGAGTCTTGGTGATAACATTTGCAAACTCAAGGCACTGGAATGTTTGGAAGTCACAAACAACGAACTAGCATCACTCCCAGCTAACATCGGGGTCTTGAAGAAACTTCAGAAGCTGCAGGTCAACAATAACGCGATAGAGAAATTCCCCCCTAGTCTTGTCAAACTCATATCTCTCTGTCATCTGGATATGTCGTTCAACAAAATGTCCCTCCTTCCGGATAACTTCGGTGACCTCAACAAGCTCACGCTAATGGACTTGTCAAACAATGAACTATTGACCTTCCCTATCGATCGTATCGACGTCCTTGCGTCTCTTCTTGAACTCAACATCTCCAAAAACCACATCAACAATATACCCATGGACTTCCCATATCTGTATCGGCTTAAAGTTCTTCAAGCAAGCAGCAATGACATCAAAGGCATTCCGAATGATGTTGACAAAATGAAATCCCTGGAGTTTCTAGATTTATCTGATAATGTTATAGAAGGTCTGCCGGAAAGGATTTGTAAGCTTGCTGCCCTGAAGGAACTGGACGTCAGTGATAACAAAATCATGGCCGTCTGGCCTAAAGCCTGGGCAAACCTAACGTCGAAAATTGTCGTAAGAGCCTCCGAGCAGTCAGCGTACAAAAATCGCGAGGCACGAGAACGGCCGACGGATAAAGTGGCGGAAACCCAAATGAGTCCAAAGGCCGGGAGGAAAGGGCTGAAAGGGAAAAAGTCCGTGGCACCGATAGGCACCCCGCCATCAAAACCCAGATCGATGAAATCTGCCCCTCCCAAGTCATCGTGACGCGTTGATGGAGAAATGAAGAGTTTCAATCGTCAGAAACATATATATGTAGAATTAGACGTTAGTTCGCCTATCTATATGTACACCCCTTACTGTGCTATCGTCGTTTTTCTCGACTCGATCACCCGTGTAAGGCGACACGCGACCTACGAATACCACTCCATGTCTAACGGACCCTTCGTGTCTGGCTGTGGAAAAGCTTCGCCAAAACATCGCGGTGCTGTAAGACTTAGATGCGTAGTGGACAGTTGGCCATCGAGTAAACAACGGACGGAACGTGACAGTATAAAGGTCTCGGTAGCGTTACCCCTCAATCATATAACCAGTCATACCACCAGAATAATGGACAACAATGACAATGTTTATGGTAACCCTTACCGAAGGTCAAGCAATCCCATCTCTGGTTTTGCCATCCCATTTCTCGACTCGCATCACTTGTCAGGCGAGCGATGTGCAGGAAGACTGTTTTGTGACGAGAAAAGGAAAATAGACATTTCTTCCTCTTCCCCTCTCCATCCATCCTCTCTTCATCCCCTCCCTTTATTACCCCCTTCCATACTCAAGTGACACACCAATGACACATTAGTCCTCTAAAAGAAGTTTTACTGCAATACCAGAATTCGTTGACAAGATCTCCCAAACGAAACAGTGGACAGCAATGTCGGTGTCATCGGGACGCCGCGGCAATGGTTGGTTTCTACCTCAGAACGTTCTCCATGGTTTCTGCAATACCTTCAATTGGAATTATCGGCTGATATTTGTGAAGTTTTGCAAATGTACAAAATTGTCGGCTTATTTCATCGTGTCTCATTTGTTGACAAAGTTATGTTCATAAGGTTATATTTTAATTTTAAGAAATGTCCCATGTTTCAAATATGTGCTGGTAATGCTCAACTCATTTTCTTTCTACACTGTGCGAAATTTTCCCAGTATGTAAAATTCGAGTTTGCATAAGTTTTTTTTAAACAGCGAGTAGACTTAATGGTGAAGTCAGAGTTTGGAATATATATATGTAAAGGGGACAGTTATATATATCGTCTTAACTTTTTATATGAATGCCCTAGATATACTGTAGTGTATAATGGAATATCATTAGCTGGTTATATTAAGTGACGATATCAGTAGCAACTGGTCAATTAAAACATTGGCATGGCTTGGGTAATGTTACCTAATTTATAAAAATATGTGTATAGTATTTGGCCGGTTTGTAAAAATTTGGTTATAATACTTAAAACGATTGGACAATTTGAATAATTGAGACATATAAGAGTTATGTTTGGTAGATAATGTTATATATTATTGCGATTTACATTAGATTTATTATTCTATAGAAGTCTTGATATTTACTATTTCACAAATCTCGCCTTTTAATGCTTTAAGTCTTTACGAAATTAGTGGTGCTATCTACATAAAGCATTAAGCTTGTTTATTTTTTAAGATCTCGTTCATTCAGACGCTTTGAATTCCAGAAGGATTTTTTGGTTAAAAAGAAGGAATCAATGACATACGTTGAATTTCTGAAAAAGATACCTAACGTACGGAAGTTAAGGCTCTAACATAAAGTATGTGGACTTTTCTGGTCATTTTCATTTGTTTTCGGAATAATGAGATCTTACACCAGTATATACTATAAATGATTGCATTGATATTTGTGTAGATTTTATGCGTTCATTTTTGTTGCATATTTCAGTTTGCAATGCATATTCGTTTTGATTTTAGTTCGTTCCCTGTGTCTGTTATACAACTAATACAGAAAACGCTTGACGTTATGATTTCCGGAAATTACTGATATTATGGAAAATTATTTCAAATTTTCATAATCATCTTAGAGATGCCTTCATATATAAGATCCTTAACTTAAGGAGTTATGTTATGTCCGGGAGACTTGGACTGGAAATATTACAGAAATTAGGAAAATTTCATAGACTTTTTATCTTCTATATGAAACGAAACTTGTTGCCAACCAATAATATTGTAAAACGTATGGATTTCATTTTCAAAATAATTTTGCATGCATATGCTATCGACATCTACATGTATATTCTTTTTTATTAGTTAAAGTATACCTGGCTGCTTCTGAAGTCTGTCATACATGTATATACTGTAACCATACATATTTAAGCGGTAATCTTATTTTAGCGATTCCGCGCTTAAATCATTGTGGTAAATTGTGATTGTGCTAATAAAAAGTCATCATATCTTTATGACATGATATTGAAGATGCGTCAATTCATCGATGCGCAAATTTGTTCAATATTCGATAATGTGCTTAAATGTGAGCTCGCAAAAATATGTACGTGTACAGTATACTTAAACGCATGTACTTGTTTATGTTAGTGGGCTATTTTAAGTAGCCTGACATCTTCACGTAATATAATATATTGCTCCGCTCCCATTGGTACCATATTATCAGACATGGTGCTAATAATACTGATTTATGGAAAGTCTTTTTAATGAGTTCGAATCTTCTGTTAATCTATCATTCTAAACCGTCTTATTTTATAGACTTTAGGATTTCGAGTAAACTTTTAATGAATTTTAATTTCTTAGATCAAGTTACAATCTTAAAAGGGTTACCTTGTTTCTTGTTTTTTCATCTGACTTTCCTCTTCAAATGAAATGAAATGGTTTTATTTTTCATATGAAAATACCAAAAAA
The DNA here is from genome assembly GCF_902652985.1 of Pecten maximus. Lineage (NCBI taxonomy): Eukaryota > Metazoa > Mollusca > Bivalvia > Pectinida > Pectinidae > Pecten > Pecten maximus. The sequence continues at coordinate 23,233,520 of NC_047028.1, forward strand.
TGCTACCTGCTGATTATTGTGTACATGTACAATCTTCCTATACAACCAGGTATCGCTGGTATCAGACAAACTACGATTTTAAAACACCTAGGTAGAAGTTAACAATTCATTTAAAACATTTTTTTTCTAAATTATTCTTATAAAATGTATATCTGTATACGTATATTATTTACCGCCTTTAGTTTAATTAGCCTTTTAGACTTTTCTGGTCGACATAAACTTGGTCAATGTCTTAAGGGCTTCTCTTTGTATAGTCTGCATTTTATTGTTTTAAGTTTAGAATGGATTATATATATACAAAACCAAAACGCTGTGATACAATTTAATTAGTAGATATACATGTACTATTTCTTGTTAATAAAGTTTTAGATAACTTTCGAATTGTGGTTTTCATTATTTTCTCAAACAAATAAGCCTTGTTTATGTAGTTCGACTACAGAGAGAGAGTAGACATTACGCCAAGCTTATAGTGTTGATTCAAAGCCTGGATTCATCAAAATTCCTTAACTTAAGGAAATGCCTTATCTTATTTTTTTCTCATATCAGAGAAAGCTCCATAACTGCAACTAAGTAGTGGATACAAGGTGTTGGGAGACGCCCAATCAACATTCCGCTAGGGTGGGATGGGGAGAACACTTCCCATGCCCCAAATTATATAAGGAAATCTGTTAAACAGTCCTTAGTCAGACCACGTGAGAGGCGGTTTGTTACGCAGAAACTGCTGACGTCACTGAGGATAGTTAATGAAACCTGCCCCAGGTTCACCTGAATTATTTTACGTCTAGTGTTATATACTGTATAGTTACGCCGTCAGATGCCGAGGCGACATGGATTGAAGCACAGAGACCTGTCCAGGCAAAGTGATGCTTAAAATCTAAGCATACACGTAAATTTCAGATATTGGTTAAAAGCAATGTTAGATCTCCGAACAAAATTTTAAAAAGTAAAAGAACTTATATTAATTCTAACTTTGACACACACAAAAATAATAATAATAAAAGGATCAAACTGCTAGACTCTATCAAGGAAAAGGCAAATATCATGAATTTTAAGCCAATTCAGTTTTAAACAGATTAGTTGAAACCTTGGGCGAACATCTCCAGACAAGATTATGGTACTGAAGTAAACTGAAGACCGTTAGTCAAAATGTTACTGAGAAATAAAAAAACAAAAAAAAAAACAACTTACCAAAATCCAACGAGGTCCGTTAAACTCATTCTGGATATCGCAAGAGAAAGAGAGAGTGAAAAGAGTAGGATGTGCAATTAATCTGAATGATATGTACATTATTGTGAATGGGAAAACAATGTTTTAGTTCGAAATAGTTCCCCGAAGTCAGCAGATTTGGTACAAGGGAGCTAACTCTTATTTATCCAATGAATATACATAAATCGTTTAAGACTATTATTGTTATATCTATTTCATTATTCAATTTACTTACAGATATCTGTTTCGTAACTATATTAATCTTTCGTCCATTGGTTGTGTGATATAATAGTACCATATTCCTTGCGTTTTGTCTGCAGAACCTTGTCGCTCCCGAATGTCTTCTGTGATACGAGGCTGTGTTTAGTTTTACAATCCAACTTCCGGTTGTACTTCCTCCCGCCAAGTTCGAAGATGATCGACCGTACAAGTTACAAAAGTCAGTAGAATACTGACTCGGCAGTCGTCATCATGACGACAGTTGACGAATCTCTTGTCCTGAAACCTTTCGACAAACTACCTTTACTTCACACTGCAACCATTTTGGTAAGCATAACAACAGAGGGACTAATGTTGACTGACCATAAACACATAAAAAGTCGGTCGCGCAGACTTATCCTAATAACCTATAATGTACATATAGACTATTTGTCAAAACGTACGATTTCGTAGTTGCTTGTAGTCTGGTGAATGATTATGAGAAGATGGAAGGTGTGGCCATCTGTCAATCTGACCAGGCTAGGGACATATGGTACAAAATCGAAGTTGTCTCCCTTCCTATCATTGTAATGAAAGAAGATCCAGAGATGTACATGTTTTCTTATGAATTTTACTGTTTCAGCTGATTGGATCTGAGGGTGTGGGCAAACACGATCTAGCCAAAAGTATTGTTGGAATTGATACAGATGTTTCCTACCAAGTGTAAGTATCTTTTCATCAAACCTGTAAAAATTCAGAAACAAGATTTATATTGAAGATTCAGGTTTAGAAAGCTAACGCTCAGAATCTTAATCTAGTATTCATAAATCATTTGACCTATATTAAATTTTGATTAGTCAAATCAGAAAAAGTGATATTTTTCACCACCGATAAATATCAATTTTATAGAATGTAGAATTTTTTTTTTTATATTTCACTAGCTAGTAAAAATTTAATTATATTAATTGTAATATCCGCTCCTGATCATGATCACAGCTTTTAAGAAATGCAAATGTCACTTTAATATTAAGTAACTTATCCACAAACTACAGATTTTCATCTATGTCTGATGCTCTCCCTAAGATTAAATCCTATATTGGGCCAATAGCATAATAAAATTGCTCAAGAATTTTATTAAAACAAAATAGACATCTTTTTAAAAGCTTTAATGTAGTGGGCTGGGCTGAATGGTCAGGGATGCTGTAATATCTCCTGTTTTTCTTTTAACTTTTGGTAAAATGAATTCACTTGGGCTTCATCCGTCAGTCGAAGAAGAATAAGATAGTATTTACATTTGACCCTTGCCGATAATGTTGAATAATAACAGAGTTATGGTAAATAAGAAATGATCATTAATGTGCTATTTTAATGAAAATATTGATGAATTTGCTTTTCATTTCAGTCGTACAACTGTAAGCCTACCACTTCCATCTATTAAGGAACCATCCCGACCTCGCATTGATTTTGTCTGTTTCATTATTGACCTAACCAATAAAGAAAGGTAGGACATTTGTAAATACTATGTTACCTTATAAACTAGTAAAAACTACATGTATACATATCCACCATATCTTGTTCAGATTCTGCAATTTTATTTATTTCTGTATTAAATCTGCAATAAGCATATGCATATTCCAATTATTTATTTCTGTATTAAATCTTCAGTAAGCATATCCCAAAGTTTTTTTTATACCATCATATTTTACATTGGCCTATTTATTAACTTTAAACCTTTTGATATTAAACATGAAATTTGAACAGAATTATACTTTTTGTACTCGTTCGTAGTATTTAGTATTAAAATAATTATCACGTCATCTATGCTCTTGTTCTTCCATCTGAAAAAAACCCCAACTTGTGCAAGGTTATATTAAAGGTCAAAGTTTTAATGAACCACTTTCAAAGTAAAATGCTTGTGTACAAGTTATCTCTTGAACCCTGGCCTGTTCAGATTTAGTTCATATTAAGATTTAACATCACACCATGTTTTTGGTCCACACCTGATTGTGGGCATTGGTCACACTAATTTAAGGTTTGACCTCTTTTATTAAAAAAACTGGTGTACATGATTTTTTTATATAGCTCATGAACTCCTGGCAAATTTATTTTATTGATGAGCCAGGTGGCTGGGGTATATCTAAAATTGTTAAATATCACTTTGTGTTTTAAATTTTTTGTTTTCAGTTTTAACAATGTGGAAGAGTCACTAAAATACATTGATGGGCGATACTTTCTCGGAAGAGCTTGTTTTGTGGCCCTCAAAGGTGTGTTATCTTTATTTAATATTGACATAAAATCCCAATTTAAAATCAATTCAATTCAAACAGATGACTTATAATTATGGGCACAGGCTGAAAGGTCACGAGTATTTATAAACAAGTCTCAATATCTTGTATATCAATTTATAATTCATGATGCATGTGTATCTATATAAGCGTTGCTGCTGACTTTCTATTTATACATCACCCAACTTGTATTTATATCGACTGTATACTAGCATAGATATCTATTATATAGTTCAATGTTGATATAGTGTATGTAAATTTTGGCTTATTTTTGTTAACCTGAAACAAAAGCGGAGTTTGAATTTGTCTCTTACCAAATTGCTGATGTCAACAAAGTCTATTCCCAGGACAGCTGGTATTTCCTGCAAAATAATGTACATCGTATAATATATATACATGCACCTAGGTAGTTTCAAAGTCCAATAAACAATGCAGCTCATAAAATGGTTTCAGCACAAACAAAATATCTAAAGAGTAACAAATTCAGAAAGCTCATCATATTGATACTATAACGGGTGGTCGGGTGGCACAGTGGTAACACACTTGCCTTTCACCTAGGTGACCGGAGCGTGATTGATATAAGTTGATATAACTTGTTTCACAGTTGTTGTAAGATCAAAAAAAAATAACAATGTAAATATTTGTAGTTAAAATAAAATTTCTTTTCAAATATTATACAATGTACAGATGTTTCACCATCTTATTCTTCAGTGAAAAACCACATGTCCCGATGTGTACACCTTGAGATACTGACCAGCCTGGCAGATCACTGTGGCGCCCCCATCTTATATGGTGGATTGGAGGTTTGTACTCATTAAAACATCACTTATAGGATCACTTTTACATATTTAATTCTTATATTGATTTGTTTGAAACAGTTCTCTGTCTACAACAGTCATGTTTTCCATCAAAATATCATTGTAGAAGATTTAATTTAGTAACCATTGTGTGATTATTAAATATGGTACATATAAGCTGAAAATGAATCAGATTTGTATATTGTGATATTTATTGATTATGATACAAGTGTATATTCACTGTATATATTCTCTATCAATTACTCTTACAGATGTAAGTTATTACATTGATTTAAATACAAATATTTATCAAAAACATCCCTTCTTTTATATGATAAATAACTTTTTAATATTGAAAATTTACTTTTCCTCAGACGGATGCAGAGAGTATGACATTGGCTCGTCAAATTCTGACCATGACCGAGATTGCTGCTGGATTCAAGAAAAATATCTCACCTGCCTTGATAGAGGCTACAAGGGTTGCTTACAATCTGATATGAAAAACTAGATGGCCACTTGATAATGTGTTAATTTGATATGATGTCCACCTCTGTGGAACTATTGAAGTATCAAGTCATTTGACATACCCTTGATCAGCTACACATAAACATGTGTAAGAGATCATGATGCAAAGAGCATTCCACTTCAATGCTCAACTATGGCTCTGCCACAACTTCTTGGATCATTTTCAAAAAAGATGTCGTGTGGTAGAGATTTTCTATATTGTTGATGGTTATCAACATTAAATATGGACTAGAATATAATAAAAATGTATGTTAAAAACCTAATGGGAGTTACTTCCCTTGTATTTAAGTTTGTACAGTGCAATAGCAGAGTAGTTGATTAGAAAGGATTTCCTTATTTGTACATAGTCAAAACCATATAAAAGTTAATGAATTTATTGTCGTCTGTTTTGTAATTTATCTTAGGAAACCACACAACTTCAATAGTACTTTCATTTTCTAATCTCTATGTATTAAAATATAATCCAGTTTGCCTGACTCTGTCTTTAATAGATGCAGATCCCAGGAAGGAGTTGACTTGTGTTCATCGGCTGGCAGGATATATGATACCAGAAATGATAGATGCGTAATTACTGTCTTCTTCAACTATATTTACAAATATTTTCTAAGATGATCTCACTTCTAGTAGTAAATATAACTGACATATCCAAACTCTCTGTGGTGCAACCCTATTTGTTCATCTGAGAAGCTCCTTATTAAATTTTAGGTCACCTGAGACGAAGTCTCAGTTGACCTATTGCAATCGCCTTTTGTCCGGCGTCGTGCGTCGTAAACAATTTATATTTTCAACTTCTTCTTAAAAACTGCTGAACTAAATTCAATGAAATTTTTCAGGAAGCTTCCATGGCTGAGGGTGAACCAAAATTGTGAATTATATGGTCCCCACCCCCCAGGGGCCTGAGGGGCGGGGCCAAAAAGGGAGGTCTCAAGTGACCTATTCTAATCGCCTTTTGTCCGTCGTCGTCCGTCGTGCGTCCGTAAACTTTTTACATTTTCGACTTCTTCTCCAGAACCACTTAACAAAATTCAATGAAATTTGGCAGAAAGTTTCTATGGCTGAAGGTCAACCAAAATTGTGAATTATATGGTCCCCACCCCCCAGGGGCCTGAGGAGTGGGGCCAAAAAGGGTCAAATTGACTAAAACTTCAAAAATCTTCTTCTCTACTCTCAGATATGGTGGAGTCAAACACTCTTTATAGATGAAAGGCTCATCAGGTGCTTTACCAAAAGTGTGAATTTCATGACCCTGGGGTCTCACGTTTGCCCCTGGGGAGGGGGTAACCTTTACTATAGTTTATATAGGGAAATCACATTTTTGACTATTATTTGTTGGATTTGTATTGGAATTCATTCTAACTTGTATCAAATTATCAGCATGGGATGACAGTTTGATGGTATGTACATGTTGGCCCTAATTGACCCCCAGGGGCTGGTGGGCGGGGCCAAAAAGGGTCAAATTGACTAAAATTTCAAAAATCTTCTTCTCTATACTCTCAGATATGGTAGAATCAAATACTCTTCATAGATGGAAGGGTCTTCAGGTGCTTTACTAAAATTGTGAATTTCATGACCCTGGGGTCTCACGTTTGCCCCTGGGGAGGGGGTAAACTTTACTATAGTTTATATAGGGAAATCACATTTTTGACTATCATTTGTTGGATTTCTATTGGAATTCATTCTAACTTGGTTCAAATTATCAGCATGGGATGACAGTTTGATGGTATGTACATGTTGGCCCTGGTTGACCCCCAGGGGCTGGTGGGCGGGGCCAAAAAGGGTCAAATTGACTGAAATTTCAAAAATCTTCTTCTCTACTCTCAGATATGTTAGAATCAAATACTCTTGATAGATGGAAGGCTCATCAGGTGCTTTACCAAAAGTGTGAATTTCATGACCCTGGGGTCTCACGTTTGCCCCTGGGTAGGGGGTAAACTTTACTATAGTTTATATAGGGAAATCACATTTTTGACTATTATTTGTTGGATTTGTATTGGAATTCATTCTAACTTAGTATCAAATTATCAGCATGGGATGACACTTTGATGGTATGTACATGTTGGCCCTAGTTGACCCCCAGGGGCTGGTGGGCGGGGTCAAAAAGGGTCAAATTGACTAAAATTTCAAAAATCTTCTTCCCTACTCTCAGATATATGGTAGAATCAAATACTCTTCATAGATGGAAGGGTCTTAAGGTGCTTTACCAAAATTGTGAATTTCATGACCCTGGGGTCTCACGTTTGCCCCTGGGGAGGGGGTAAACTTTACTATTGTTTATATAGGGAAATCACATTTTTGACTATTATTTGTTGGATTTGTATTGGAATTCATTCTAACTTGGTTCAAATTATCAGCATGGGATTACAGTTTGATGTTATGTACATGTTGGCCCTGGTTGACCCCCAGGGGCTGGTGGGCGGGGCCAAAAAGGGTCAAATTGACTGAAATTTCAAAAATCTTCTTCTCGATCTACTCTCAGATATGTTAGAATCAAATACTCTTCATAGATGGAGGGCTCCTCAGGTGCTTTACCAAAAGTGTGAATTTCATGACCCTGGATGGTGGGGCCAAAAAGGGTCAATTTAGTTGGCCGAAATATTTCAAATCTCAGGTGACCGTTAAGGCCCTTTGGGCCTCTTGTTATTGGAATTCATTCTAACTTCGTTAACGTTATCAGCTTGGGATGACAGTTTGATGTACATGTTGGCCCTGACTGACCCCCAGGGGCTGATGGGCGGGGCCAAAAAGGGTCAAATTAACTGAAATTTCAAAAATCTTCTTCTTACAACCCAAATAAGGTAGAATTAAATACTCTTCACAGATCGAAGGGTCTTAAGGTGCTTTACCATAATTGTGAATTTCCTAGCCCTGGGGTCTCGCGTTTGCCCCATGGGAGGGGATAAACTTTACTATAGTTATAGGGAAATCACATTTTTGACTATCATTTGTTTTATTTGTTTTGAAATTCATTCTTTCATTCAAATTTACTGAAATATTTCAAAAATCAGGTGATCGTTAAGGCCCATTGAACTGCAACACAAGTAAATGCTTATTGCCCCCCCCCCCCCCCCCCCCCCCCCCCCAAATAGGTTTTGTCCCATTGCTATAAAGAATACTTGAGGTGATTAGACCCGTATCACTTTATCTAGTGCAATTACTACATACACACAAAGGATAGGTTCACTAACACAGAGACTAAAAAGTAATGTTTGCAAATGTAAAATTAAAACTGCTAATCTCCTGTTCCGGTCACTGCCAATTCCTCGAAAGGCATTGTGGTATCCATGCAGTACTGAATTTATAATGGGTCATGTATAACTCACTGGTACTGGGTGGAGGAAGTAAACATTATCGAGATTTATCACCTTAAATTGTGACGTACTTCCCCCCCCCCCCCCCCCCCCCCCCCCCGGAAACACAAATACAAGGACTGTAACCGAGTGTCCGTAATCAGAGAACGGATGTCTTAAAGACAAAGTTTGTTGTTGAAAAAATTCATTGTGTGTTATTTTTTATACAATAAGTTTTTTAGACATTTATTTTGAAGTCTTCAAAATTTGGGACTCGTTATATAAAAGTGCTATACAGTATAACGCTCGCGGCAGACATCTGGGACTGAAAACAGCAATCGGAGATGTATAAAAGACGAATTTTAACACTTTTGGTTGTTAATTTAATAGTTTGCCGAATAATGAACCACATACTTTACACGGGTTGTAATCCATTAGAGGTTGCTGTTAAATTTGATATTCAGTTTTTTTGTCATTTGAAGCATGGTACCTCAAGGCTTGATTCTATGTGCACTATTATCTATACATAGTTTCTCTACCTTTTCCTCACGTTACTTCCCTTTTGTCCTCCTCTTTTTCTGTGAAGAAATTGAACATGTACTAAACAGCACAGACCTTGAATCACCGAACAAATTGGAGAAAAAAACATGATTAGTGACTTTTAATCCAACAAAGGCGGAAAGGGGGGGGGGGGGGGGTGTTCATGCCAAGGCTATATCTACAAATCATGAAGAATATCAATAATTGAAACGAGATGTACTACGTAGGATTTATTCTATATGGTCTTTTATTCTATACAATGTGAGTGTGAACTTTGGGATGGATGTTCAGTATCAGATTGATATCAGAAATAACACAAAGTAAGGCCGTCCGCCTTATCACAGTTTTACCCCCGTCATATGTAAATGTTAAGCTTTATGTCTAAAAATGAGCCGTGAGACACTTTCCGAGGGGGAAAAAGAAGAAAACCAAGTCTGGTGTAAAAAATGGATATTACCACCAAATTACTTCTATTGACTTGTACACGTCCTAAAGTTAGCGACACTAGCAGAGACATATGTCTCTGACACTAGAAATAATTATAGAACCCCACATTCCAGACTTTCTCATACCAAATCTTCATTCTTCGCCTTCACTAGCAACCTTTAAAAGAAGTCTGACAGGCGCTTCTAAGGTAATTAATACCCAGTTTATAATATTCTCGTATTGAGAGAGAAGGATGACTATTTTAGATACTGTAAGTTAAGACATCGATGTAGCCAATGGCCCAATACCAATGATCCCATTTCTTCGATAATCGTTATGAGAATGCAGATTGTTTCTTCTTTCGGATTGTGAAAATTATGAATAATTTTATTCGGACATTTGCGAAACTTGGAAATGAATGTATATGCCGATAATAAAACTTTGAAAAAAAAAAAACAAAAACAAAAAAAAACCCACATAAAGTGTCTTGTTTTGAACCGGTGCTGCAAGCTCAAGGTGACGTCAAATATCGAGGACTGATCACCCCGCCATACATACATACATTGTACCTTTAAAATGAATTAAATTAAACGGTATTTGCCGAATAATTAATTTAAAACTGCATTATACCCTAAGAGTGTTGAAATAATGTGTTAAAAAGAGATGATATCTCGTGATATAAGCCTCTCTATGTCGTTCACCTGTCGTAGTGTAACAGTCACACGACGGTATATACGGTGATTAGTGTAGATGTCTCGCTGTAAGCCATGGCTTAGCCCTTAGATCTCTCGCGTCGCAACATGCAGGTATGCCCATCCCCGGGGCCAAGAAACAATGGCACTTCGTCACGGCCGAGCGAACACGCGCTACAGCAGAGAGAGAGTTACGTCCCCTGAAGGCGATGAAGACAAGATAGTGCAGTGATGTTACATGGCGGGTTGGTTACTCAAACGCTGACACCTGTGAGGAAGAAAATAAGGACAACTCCCTGCTGAAAGTGCTCATCCCTAAGTCACGAGAACGTTGGCGTTTTTAATATATATATTTCCCGTAGAACGTCATTTGCGGTTTGGACGAGGGGAAAGAAAGCAAGAATATTTCTTGTGGATCAAATGTATAAGACGGAAGGAAAGTAGGCTAACTCCATACCCGTTCTGATATATCTTCTTGTGCACATCTGGATTCTCCCGGAAAGACAGAGGGGACATTTTCGGATAAGATATTAATATGTGATTTTCGATTTTTTTTCAACTATGTTGGATGAATAGTTATGTGTGTGTAATTTGTGTTTTTAATTGAGACATATTAATTCCATCCGGAAAATGGATCGCACTCCGAACTGGATAGATCACATGAGAGAGGATACAGTCGCGAAACCTTCGGATGAAGGATACTGGAAATCTGGAAATTCCGTAAGTAAATTTCCATGTTTTTAGATTAAAAAGGGGGAAATGCTAGCTAAAACGGCGAAACTATTCTCTCCAAATGAAAATACGTTTAGTATTTTTACTCCCGAGATCTTAGAACATGTATTCGTTACATAAAAAAAAAATCCTATTCCGACAAAATAACTGGTTTAAAGCATGAAATAGACACTTGTCACAATAGCTCATATATTGAAAACAAAAGACATTGTACACATAATGCACATATTGTTGAAATGTCTTTGCCTTTTAGCACCCTCTAATTTAAGTCAATCAACGTGATAAAATTGAAAAAGAAATGAAATGTTAAAAGAACGGCCTCATACAATTCCTTTCATTATCGTCAGTTTTTTCATACATCACTGTTAGTACACACTCCATTTCATTGTGTTTCCGTAAATAAATTTATTACATGAAATCATAATAAAATATATTAATATTATTTTTCTAGCATTAAAGACCATAATTTTTGACAAGCACATTTTGACGATTTGTGTTCTTCTTATAGTCAATGAAAAATACCCCTTGAAAACTAAAACTTACAGCTACTAAAAAACATAGTAAATTCTATTGCTTTAATAAGATTATTTCCGGGTGGGCGAAATTGGGAGAAGTTCCCTGGATTGGCGTTGGTAGTGGAGACTGAGATTTAAGGATTGGAATTGACTCTTTTGATCTCGTACAAAATTGAATGGATATATTATGAACCACGATTTTAAAAAGAACTTCTACTCAGCTGGAGCCAGTTTTCCCGATAGACATAACATCTCTCGCGGTTCCTTATCGTGATCTTGAAACAAAATAGACATAAAAAAAACTGTTTGAGCCTAAACAATATATATTTGTGCATGTATGCTTATAATATGTTTAATAAAAACTGACTAAGTCATGAAGACATTGGTCATAGCATTGTAAAAGTTTGGCAGTCGATAATAAGTCAGTGTCGTACTAGGTTTAACGATAAGGAGACACTAACCACCTATATAGACTTATCGATACGTCATACCTCAACTGTCACCTGTCAATACATTCTCATGTCTTTATTGTCATCGCTGTCGTCGTTACCCCTCGTTACGATGTCTGATGACCTTAACGTGACGTATTGACCAGCTGACCATTGTCCAAGAGTACTGGACTTACAAAACCTATAAAAACGGTCATTGTGAACATAAGCACGAACTTGCGAACTTTTTGTGGAATTTACATGGGGCGGTGTGCGTTTTGAAACTTTCAAATCTTATACAAGAATTACTTTAGACATTCTTTTCACTAGTTATTACCTTTAATTTTTATATTTTAAACTTTATGGTTTTATTAAAGCTTTAGAATTATAGGTATAAAATGTTTAATAAATAGTATATATAAAACTAGAAATTTGTGCAATATGAATGTTCGCGTTTTATATCGACTCCCACAACGGCCTAAAATAACTCGTTAAAATTAAATCTATATTGCTGCAGAGGACAGTCAGACAGACGGACGCACGGAATGGTGGACAGAATCGGGATAAAACAGTACGTCTCTGACTTCGTCGTGTAGGGACATAAAATGGATAAAACTACACCAGACATCTAGCTGTCAGAATGTCTGTGTCTGGTGTAAGGGGCTGGGGAAACTCGGGCTAGGATAAAAAAAAAAAAGAAGATAGTCTTTCTTTAAAATTAGAAGGGGTCAATTATGTTTAATTGCTCAGTGGTCAATCACAAAATGTCGTATCTAGTTATAATGCCCATTCTGAGGCAAGTTCACGATAGTGAGTTAAGAAGAAGTTTCTGGAATTCAGAAATCCAAAGACATGACAATTCTTCCAGGAATGCAAAATAAACAAGGATATATTAAGTAGGTGTAATCCTCCTGTGAAAACTTTTACTGTAGAGTTGCGCACTAAAATATGCTTAGGTTTAATCATTTAATTGATGCACAGACAATCTATTTAACCAATAGGTGATAATTGATTATCTAACTAAAGTTGTTTATTTATTTGTTTATTGATGTTCATTAATTTACTTTTGAATCGGTTCATTGACTAGGATATATTTAAAATAAATGACAAGATATCTTTTTGACATTTTAAGTTAGTTGTTAACAATTTAATGATGCAAGTCTTTGGAGGTGAAATTAAAAACTCCAACGCCACTACTGTATAGATACAATCTGTAAGGTAGCATATAGCCTTAACCCTAATATGATTTATAAATATTTCGATTCAGAAGTTCGCCTTTGAAGTTTGTCCTTGTATATTTTCCGTGTATTTAAGTAGCAAATGTCTTCGGATTGATATCGAGAACACCTTTAGAGTTTTATTCAACATTAGTCTATCTCGATCTAAACGTAACAAATACTGATAAATTATCTACTAGTATATAACAAGCGTGATTTCATTTTCTCTTATTGAAAACATTTCCATTGCTAGATAGTAATATCCCTGCTTCCACAACCTTTGGTGTTCTAGAGCCTGTTCCTTATATTAGTGATAAATAACCTGGATTCGACCTAGACTTACATTGCAGGCGTTGTAGATGAAGCAGGTGTTGATTTCCTGTATCCTTTTAAAGCTGTAATTTGCTGATATTTTGCCCTTGGTTTTCCGACTTTGAGTTAGATTCGCGGCTTAGCTTACACATCAATATCCTGTTGTTGCGATTTAATTGAGAAAACAAAATAATTCAGCTTCAGCTTTATTTGTTTAATCCTCTTTACAAAACTACATTGTACAGAGAAAACACATACACACACATATAATATATAAATTCAACAAAAATACAATGTACATATGTATACATACAATTTGTTTACAATATATACAGTTTGTCAGTTTTAAATAAAGATATGTGTTATCTAAATTGACCGTTTTTATACCGTTCTTAGTGACCAAAGCTGTTGATAGGACGTTAAACAATACTTAACCAAACCATTTGGATAGTGAAAATCCTAAGATATATGAACAAGTAAGATGACATACAGGAAACCTGTAATGAAGTACCGTGCGGAGTTTTTTTTTCTTTTTTTTTGTCATGCCGTTTATTTTTTTTATTTAACGTCAAAACAGGGCCACAATACATTTCTATTGTTCCTACTAGTTATGTTCTTTCGAAGATTTGCTTTTTAGTGGATAATGAATTTACAAATCGACACTGAACTACATTTTGACAGGAACATCATTATCATTATTCATGTTAGAATAAACCTTCCAACTTTTGCTTGGTGTGTAGCATTGATGTCTTCCTCAAATTACTCGCTATTACAGGTAAACAGACATTATCTCAGATGTAACAAAACAAAACATTGTCATCATTGTTTTAGATCTTTTTTACTCGGAAAATATGCAGGAATAATGCCGGAAGACAATGACATATATTTGACTACAAAGCCTAATCCTGAGTAAAGGCAGACCGCCACAAGGTAATCAAGTCACCCATCAAAGCCTTTCTGCTAACTGTTACACGTGCTTTTGTGGTATTACATGTTCATACGTCAATGGGGAGGTCAATAAAGGTCACTATAAAGGTCACCAGAGTGTAAAGGTCACGCTGTTGTCTCTCGATATGGTGTTATACCGCTGTATCGGAGAAATAAAGTTATTGGTGGGAAGCAGATATATATCTCTTTTATTGTACATATATTGTAATTTCTGTATGAGGTTCATCGTCGGATACCGAAGGTTAATTGCACTACGCTACGCTACTACACATAGCGCAGTGCAATCAACCGTGGGTATATCCGACGATGCATGAGATTGTAAATAATAGATTATGTAAAATCTGATATATGCCACGAATAAAAAATGTATTGGTCAACGGGACCACTTGTCTGAGAATTAAGACAAGACTCCAGTACATTTAATCAAAATTTGTTTGAAACTTGAATGTGACACCTCCCCTTCTATTTCATCACACAAATGTAGTTTAAGGAATTAATATTTGATAGTTCTGTGGCAGGTCACTGGATGCACAGGGATTCGTAGAACGAATATTCATACCCTGCCTACACTGCTCTCCGGCAGGGTAAGAAGTCCCTCCCATTGCCGATAGTGTAGCAAGCCCCGATGTGATTCACATTGGGCAGTATAAGCAGTGGTAAAAAAATTCTCGGATAAAAAAAACACATGTAAATTGATGATTCTGGTATCTATTATGAATATTCAAGCAACAAACCTGCACATTACTTCAAATGTTTGACAATAAATAGTAAAATCCAAAACGAGCAAGACACACGGAGATATCAGTTTAAACATACCGCCATCTTTGATACAAGTGTAAAGGTCAATTTCCTTATAAGGAAATCAAAATAAATTGACGCTAATGAGGTTTCCCGCGAGATTTCAACAGAAAAACAGATTCTGAGTAATATATCTCGGTAAGGAAGGTCAATTCATTCTGAAATTATTTAATTACGCAAAGTAAGATTCGCTTTCTTCACAAGAGTTACAAAAGAGTGGTTAAATATCTCTGATTATGTATTTATTTATCGTAGTAGCTTCATCCATATATGGATCACGGGTTCCATATTTGGGTTAGAATCCTCGCGAGAGTTCTTCGAGAAGTATCATGGCAGATCACGGAGACAACTCCGAGCAGTATGATATCAGAATATGCGAATTAAAGATTTCTAGATTAGACGGTAGGCTAATACATTGCAAAATTGTATTAGAAATGTTTAATTATACGAACTATAACTCCAAAGTTAAACGATATCCGCTATTTGTAGCATTTTCGAGGTTCACTGTTTTGCTACATTACGAGCAATGGGAGGGAATAGTAGCTCTGACGACGACCATCTGTCAGAAATTGTCCGTCCGTCGTCCAGAGCTACGTTATCGCAGCTAAGGGATTCGGCGCGAATTCCCAACCCACGATCCGTACATATATGTATCATAGTACTGTAATATATATATATGGACCGTGGGTCGGGAATTCGTGCCAAGTCCCTGTGCACTGAATCAATAGAATCACAATATTTAGTCATATATGTCTAAATTTCAGCTGGATTTATTTTGAAAATATTTGGTATTGTTGCGTGTGTTTAATATCGATATCGAATACTAAAAGATGACACACAGATATTTTGGACAAACTGTAGTGAGAACATGTTTTATCCGTTGACCACGAACACGTCACAAGCTCTTGACGTCATTTCCATAATCCGTTTGACCGTTCACATGGTTAATGGGTTTAACGTCGGAAGTGTTTTGGTCATATTCATGAATAATTGAAAAATACTTTTCAAAGGACACACGCACTGTAAACAACAACATCACTTTCATAGATTTATTATTATCTATATTACACCTTTAAAGATTATTCAAGGTCAGATTCCCCCCTTGATGTTTAATAAAAAGTAGGACCATAAACTACTGATTTGACCAAGCGTTACCTGCCGGAATCAAAGTGTGATTAATAACGACCAACACCCAATAAAACAAACCTGTCAGTCCATTGTTAGTAAGGTGACGGCGAGGATGGTCAGTATCTATCTAGCATACCGACACAGTGATTGGTTTACTGCTGTCAGACTAAGTACAAAAGGTGGGCCATTCTTTCCAAATATGGTCATGTTTACCAACAAATTGTGGAGGTACTACATGTGATCACATGATCATTAATCGATTGTTTTTGTATAAAGGTAGGGAAATAAAAAAAAAACTGCCAGAAAAAATTGTTTAGATGGAAATACACGAGATAAGTGAAACAGAAACAGTATGGAATACCTGAGTGCTGATGAAATCAACGCGTGGTATAATGGGGCAATACAGGTAACACACGTGATAGGGACTTACAGGTTAAACACGTGATAGGGACATACAGGAAAAACACGTGATAGGGACATACAGGTAAAACACGTGCATGATCGGAACATACAGGTAAAACACGTGTATGGTAGTGACATACTGGTTAACACGTGTATGGTAGTGACATACAGGTAAAACACATGTATGGTAGTGACATCCTAGTAAACACGTGTATGGTAGTGACATACACGTAAAACACATGTATGGTAGTGACATACAGGTAAAACACGTGTATGGTAGTGACATACAGGTAAAACACGTGTATGGTAGTGACATACACGTAAAACACATGTATGGTAGTGACATACATGTTAAACACATGATAGGGATATACAGGTAAACCACGTGCATGGAAGTGACATACAGGTAAAACACGTGATAGGGACATACTGGTAAAACACGTGTATTGTAGTGACATACAGGTAAAACACGAGTATTGTAGTGACATACAGGTAAAACACGTGTATGGTCGGAACATACTGGTAAAACACGTGATAGGGACATACTGGTGAAACACGTGTATTGTAGTGACATACAGGTAAAACACGAGTATTGTAGTGACATACAGGTAAAGCACGTGTATGGTCGGAACATACTGGTAAAACACGTGATAGGGACATACTGGTGAAACACGTGTATTGTAGTGACATACAGGTAAAACTCGTGTATGGTAGTGACATGCAGGTAAAACACGTGATAGTGACATACAGGTAAAACACGTGTATTGTAGTGACATACATGTAAAACACGTGTATGGTAGTGACATACAGGTAAAACACGTGTATGGTAGTGACATACAGGTAAAACACGTGTATGGTCGGAACATACTGGTAAAACACGTGACAATATACTGGTAAAACACGTGTATGGTAGTGACATACAGGTAAACCATGTGTCTGATAGTGACATACAGGTAAACCACGTGTCTGGTAGTGACATACAGGTAAAACACGTGTATGGTAGTGACATACAGGTACACCATGTGTCTGGTAGTGACATACAGGTAAACCACGTATCTGGTAGTGACATACATGGCAAACACATGTATGGTAGCGACATATAGGTAAAACACGTGTATGGTAGTGACATACATGTAAAACACGTGTGGTAGTGACATACAGGTAAAACACGTGTATGATAGTGACATACATATAACACGCGGTAAGGTCATGCTGTTATAAAATGCACATGATAGATGGTTTTGTAGGGACAGACATGTAAACTACGTGGTACAAATATCTAAAAAGAATCTTAAGAAACCCATTTGAAATCAAAATAATGGCGACATTCTGCATGACAAAATGATGTACTTTTTTCTATTTTTTTTTATTTCATAGGCCTACTATACATGTACCTACCTGTATCTTCCAATACGACCTAATCGTAAATCCCTAAAGGGTTTACTTCATAACACCTGTTTTAATCAATGAATACACCACAAGGTTATTCATGAATTGAGCTATTGCAGTTGGAAAACTTACTGTGTTATAGTTCCGCCTCAGGAGGATTCAAACAGACTTACATTATCAATAATTCGTTAACACGCGACAAAGAGAAACAACGAGGACGTTAGAAGGTATGGTGATGATGGAATCGCCTAGAACATGTGTTCATGGACATCTTGACGTTTTAATTGCTCATATCACTAATTGATGTTGACAGCGGAAGTGCATTGAATAGAAATTACATGTTTGGAATTTCCTATATTTGATGTACGATATATATATAGGTGTCTATTACCATACACTATTTCGTCAACATCCTCTTGTGGTCAGAAGTCAGGCGCGAGTCAACTGTACTTCCGGTCGACGAGTGGCCATATCTGTCTATCACTGTCCTGATTAATTCCGTTCAGCAGCTATAACGACGGTAACGGGGTATTGATCTATGAACACTTAAGCAGTTAATTATTCTACTATGATAAATAAGACATATTGCATGTCGTAGGTATTTTTGTCATCTTCGGGCCTTTCCGGCAAAACATATCGTCACTCATTCGGGAATTCCAGATGACTTAGGGCACGTCTTACTGTTTGGTCCCATTTCTCTGCCATGTAGACTGTAATCTTACAAAAGATCCCGTCTAAGAATAAAGTAGAAAGAATGTAATAATTCCCTGTCCACCTCGGGGTCAAGTTATTTCTTCCCAGCAAGACACGCATTTGACCCTCAATTGTTTAAGCAATATCAGAGACGTCAAATAACCCTTACCGCTAAGAAACTGGCTCAAAACACTAGTAAAATATTTCCCTTAAGCTTCAAACTCAAAAGTCAAATTTCATATTTGGGAGTCACAGACACTATTTTGTATCTACTTGAAGCCAAACCGAGTTGTGATATAATTTCCCAAAATTGTCTCGTGTCCATCGCCAGACCGTGAAGAAGGGCGTCAGAGTCTGATGCTTGGGATGGGGATATTATGATTAGTAATTGTGGTCCGGTCACACTTCTTCCGTGAGTAATATATTCATTTTGTCATATACATACAGTAATATTGATGTCAATCCTATGTATGTCACTATGGGAACCATAGTAAATAAATACAGTCCTTGTTGCAATACCTTTCAGAGTGCAATGCGGTTCCATCCATAACACTGTAGGAGCCACCCTTATTAACGCGGAATACAACATGTACTTTTTAATTTCAGTTAATAAAATAGTAGTTTATTGAAATCACATAGTGAAATATTTATCTTATTGTACTTTCATATTGACAACCCCTTTATGACTTTTTACATGTTTATTCACGTTTATGAACATTATGAAGATGTCACATGTCACAAACAGACCAATCATTCTATTAACATCTGCATGGCATTAATACATGCTGGTTCTGTATGTTTCGCGTTTGTTGACGCCTGTCATAAAATATATGCACTGCTAGGCATTGTAAGTTTCTTGTACACAAGACATCTCTCACAAACCATTCGTAGTTATGTATTTCATTCTTCTAGTGTTTAGACATTTCTCAGAAACTACACCGCGGTTTGATATAACAGTGACCACGCGGTGACCGGCGTGCACATGTTTTCCGGAAATTTACGATCGTTTTATGACTATGTATTACATACATGTTTGGTTTCTTACACTGTAGATTCGTGTTCACATGAAACGCGACATGGTCAGGAAGTGCTTTATTGATTAATAGTAAACATACTACTGCAAACACAAAGCGGACCTCGAACCGTGCAATACCGGGTCAGCTACTGGTAAAATCGTCAAAACAAACAAAAACTTAATATAATCGTAGAACTTTTTCTTCTCTATGTACATGATGTACTAGACAATTTGATGTTGTCAATGGAGCGCCCGGTTAAGAGTTCAAATGACCCGGATTCGATTCCAAGGGCCTGTTTGTTTATGCAGACAAACCGGTTCGTCTTTTCTTAAATGTAATGTTTCAGGCATATATCTTGACGGACCTGTAGATATCAATGCAGGCATTGACAGTCTTTGTCAAAGCTCGTCTCAAAACGACAAAAAGCACAAGGTCCGTCCTTATTTCATGAACGAACAACTATAAGCGAAAACGACTGATCGTTGCGTTGTCCATGTTCTGTCATTTATAGCGCTCAGAGATAGAATTTACGAACCAACGACCACGGAATATCATTCTGATAAAATGCTAACTTCCGAACAACTCGGCTTGGCAGAAGTAGAAGTAAAGTATCTGCGTTATAATATCAGACTACAGCTTGAAAAGCTCGGATCCCGGATTCGATCCTGAACAGAAATTCGTCAAAAACTCGTGTATTATCATTGCTGTTGCTGCAACATCTACACCGTATGATTAACGTGATGCTTTCAATGTCTTAATTGTTAATTTTCCATTTCTAGATAGTAACATCCCTGCTTCTTACTAGTGTCGACATGTCCCATTATATGCGATATGGAAGGACTTGTTAGCATTATGATTTCCATGACAGATATTGACTTCTGACGGAAAATTCACAAAATTTCGAGAGATGCAAGTTGTTAGACCATAAACATACTCCATTTCCTTGTGAGATATGACGTCAGATATGTTCAGTGATTGTCGATATACTTAAAGGTTTCATCACATCCTCTCTAGTTCTTACCCTGAGAAAGTAACTTTACTCGGATTGATCTAGATGTGTAAGGCGGGTGTCGTCGATGAAGCAGAAGACGCTTACTCTAACGGAACACTTGGTCCAATTCCTCTTTTCAATGATCCCCATGTTAATCTACATTTTTGTTCGTATTTTGCTATTTCTTTTTTATCGATTATGAGTTGTAATCACGGTTTTGTTTTATGTCTGAATTTTGTCTTTTTAGCGAATACTTGGTGTAAGCAAGAGAGAAAGAAGCTAGAAAACTCTTTTCACAAAATTGAATGCTTGTTGCCTGTTACCTGAATGTAGTTTATAAAAACAAATACCTGACCTCATACGTAATGAACAGAGCCTATGTGTACTGCCCACTCCGCGAGACTTTCTGTTTCGCCGTCCTCTATACGTAATGAACCGAACCTAATATGCACTGACCACTCCGCGGGACTTCCTGACGTAGCCATTAATCTCGCTGACAGCTTACACTTGTAGTGACGTCCTTGAGGTCTGTTTATCATGTCCAGCATTCTGTCCAAACACGTTCTGGACAAGGCAGGAAATGTCGTATCTGGGGATACATGATATTCTTTGATAATTTATATTCGCACTCGATTCGGAGGATAAGATTTGCATAATACTAACTTCATACCGAAGAGAGCTCTTCGTCAATAGAGAAACATGCTACACTTGTCTAATAAGACATTTCGCAAGCTGTCAGAACTAGTTTGCCCAAGAGATAATATTTCTAATATGTCTTGATTTGGGTTGAGCTAAAGCTGGTTAATAAATGTTTTCAAATATAAACTTTCTTAAAATTTTCTTTTATAACAATTGTGTAACAAGCTATATCACCTTTTACTAATAACGCGTGTTGGCCCGGATGGAACTACCCGAGTGGGTTTGAAACCGGAGAACCCAGAGAAAACCCACGTGGTCGGGCAGATCACCCTTACTTTTACACTTCCGATCGAGAAATCGAACCCTTGCTGCCTATAGGGGATAGGCGGGTGTGTTACTACCCGACCACCCATTGTAGTTGATCAAACGGCTGTTACATGCTATGTTCAATACAATGTCTCTGAGTAACAAATGCTATGTATTTCCAAGAAAATATGAAAATGGCAACATTCCTCCTGGAAAGTACCATTCTCAACCCCCATCCCTACAAGGCAATTCCTATATAAATTACCCCTTTTCCACGATTATTTCCCCTTTGTAATTTAAGTAACTCGTCTCGATATGTAATAATTATATTTGAGATCGACATCTTACCGAGAGTATGTATGATGCTTACTTTGAACCATTCCTTAGTATCTGAAGCTGAATCAATGTAGAAATCGCCTTATACCGAAGGTTTCAATCCCCGTTTCCTGCCGGCAGATCAGCAAGGCCAATAATAGAAACTGTTTTCTATGGTCTGTTTCTAACTTCTCAGACTCCTTGCCAAAACTCAAACCAAACTCATGGGTTTCCCATCCAAATGATAACATAACGGCACTGACGGGTACAGTGTAATGACAGAAGAAAAATCATTGGAAAAACATCCATGTTTCTTTGTCTTTTCCTGCAGAAACTGTTGTGATATTTATTCAATTTATCATGAACAAACGAAATACTTAAAAATATTTAATCCGAAGCAGGTATACAAATCACAATGATTGATTTAATTAAATGTATATGGTTCATTTCATATACTGTACACATGATTATTTTTGCGGGGGTTTAATTTCTCGATCTCCATTTGTTTAATACGCGTTGGGCGAGAACGATCCACCTATTTGTAGATTTGTACAAATTGATATCAAGTTAATACGCTTTGGGAAAATTTTCGCGATCAAAAGGTCTCCGCGTAATTCGCGTAAATATCCCCTCGCGTCAATTTCCACGTTTACAGTATATGGTTGCTTTAATGTATATGGTTTGTATTTATATTTACTTTCTTTCTTTACAGTTACAAAGACGTTACCATGACAACGATGGTTATGAAGATGAATTTGGCAATTATCACAGAACAGAGAAACATCGCCACCACCATCACTATAATACCCACAATTCCCTGGGTGCAGGACCGGGACTCGCGGCTGCAAATGAGATGTACAATACCTCAACAAGTAACTCCTCCATAAACAGCAAAAGGAAATTGAAATCCGGTGAAAGACATAAACAGAAGAGACTTGGCTTAGTGCTGCTGTTATTGATAGGAGCGTTACTTATAGCGTTCGGAGTGGGTCTTCTGGTGTATTTTCTTTTGATGGACGGTACGTATTAACATAAATTTGTAATAAAAAGTATCTTTCCCCTTTATGGGGATCGAAAAGGCGACCTCTCGTTCTCAATTGACGGACGCCCTACCAGTAGGCAAAAGGGAAGCTCCCACTAACCTAGTATTAGATAGTAAGGTCATCTTTACTCTCCATCTTTACTCTACTCCTCATCCCCGAAGACAACCTCAATCCAAGCTCTTAAGTTCCAATGTTACAATTGGAGTAGTCATCGGTACCAATAAGTAAATATGAGGAAGTAATGGAAAAAAGTTCCATGTGCTTGACTTGAACTAGCGATCTTATCATCGAGGCAGACGCCTTGCCAATAGGCTAAATCCCCACCAGTCCGAAGTCGTAAGGTTACCTTCTATTATCCACTTTAACATGTAAAGGTACTAAAGAATCATGTCTACCAAGGCTATTGTAACATTCAGCTATTTATTTTTATCTAAAATTGTAAAACTGTATGCAGATGGAGTGTATTTTAAACTGTGTAAATTAGCAGCTTGACAGAGTACTTTATTTTGAAAATAAATTACCGAGACTAGCTTATAAAGTGAAACGGATGTTAATTCCAGCTTGCGAGGTATACAAACCGTTTCTCTCATAGCCGACGTATGAAGACCAGGATATGCTGATTTATATGACATGCATCATGTAAGATATCATTTGACACTGAAATCATCAGAAGACATACTTTGTGTAATTGAGACCTATTTTGGAATAAATCTGGAGAACGTATAGTTATTGTCCATTGAGGGTGGGTATGTATATTTACAAAGAGTTATTTATAGAGAGGTTACCCCGGCTTAAGGTTGTATCCCATGTTAAAGTCATATGTAAGTGAAACAAAGCCCGGAGCCCCGTCTGATGGTGAAAAATTAACGACCCTGGATATACAATGAAAAATGAGAGCTCAAATTTGTTGTGGGCCGGGGGCGGAGGTGTATTGCACGTGCTGTCAGTCGCCACCTTATCATCACACTTGTCTTCTGGACAGTAAGGTTTACTCATCTGTGGACAGTAGTCCAGGGGGCAGATAAAAACCAGATATCGTACACTGTGATAGCTGATTAGTAGAGAAAAATACATATAAAAACTATCTTCTGATCTTTATTTAACCCCTTAAACAAAAATTATGAATAGATGAATGTCTTTACATTAGAAATCAGAATGTCGTGTGACTTCAAAAGAATGCATTTTGATATTTCTCTTTTTGTATTATGGAGAGGAAATATTTTCTGTTGTGTGGTAATTCGTTTTGCAAGGAAATTGTTACATATAATTCATACAAAATACTTGTATATAATTCTATGTAAAAATGAACTATTTCACTAGATAGGGATTTTTTCATGTGTGCAGTTTTCGTCGATGATAAAATGGAAGCAAACCTTCTCGAGGAAACTATGAAAGGGATTAAGCTTATCTCTATTTCTTCATTTTATTTCCATTTTATTTCTAATTTATATTTTCGCGTTTTTTTAAACTCCTCGATAACAACGAAAACTTAACTCTAGAAAATAACATAACTCTGTATAAGGATTTATTAGATGAATATACTGTAAAAGTATAATTTCTGGCGTAAAATTTAATCTCGAATATACATTAAAAACTGATTCATACTACCTACATTGTATAATACCACAGAAAAGACAAATGATGATGTATATGCATGTTCATAAGATGGTATATAAGTTAGTTTTATACTCAGAAATTTCAGGCATAACAGTTTCTCGTATCTTAGATATATGGAGAATATAACATATCAAGTTTATTAACACACCTATCTCAGTATGCCGAAAACAATGACCTCACAACGTGGGTATAATTACAATAAATCACTCTGTGTAATCAAACTATAAACGGTAGAGGTTAGACGCTGGTGTGACAGTTCTAAGTGCAGAAGGACCTCAGGGCTTGACCCTGTCTAGAGGTCACACGAGTTGACAGGACGCTGGCAGCTCTAGGTATGGCTAGTAACACTGATGAATAGTCCTAATTTGATGAGTATGTATCCTCGGAGGAGGATAGAGGTATACACAATCATTACACGAAATATCCACAAAATCTCAGACACAGGGTTGATGACAAGCAGTTTGATATATTGCCTACATTATGTAGCGTTGGCTTAGATATATACGTACTGTAGTATTTATAACAATACTTAAAATGTGTAAAATGAAGTATTAAAAAATCAAAGGCATATACAGTGTATTGTACATGCATAACAATTGCAATAATATCTATATCACAATTGACCTGATATTTAATGTATTATATACACCTACATTACCTGATAAGGGAACCACTCTTAAAGGATTTCTAAACTTCTGTTGGTTTATCGTTTAAAATGAAAATTAGTAACTTTTATTATCCTGACACCCAGAACCGCCGACCCCACTAACTATCTTACAATGTATCCATGTATTATATCATATGTCCTGTACAATTTTGTATGTATGTCATTTCTACACTTTATATGTTTATGAGAATAAATCTTGTCATTGTCATTGTCATACAGTGCAAGTTTGTGTACATCTGTGTCATATCTAAGTAATGTCATGTTATCAAAGTGCTAACACGTTAGTTTACATTATAGTTACTGGTGCTGTCCTCCTCCCTTTCTCTTTACCTTTTTTTCCTCCTTCACATGTATATATTAGAGCGAATTCTATACAAGAAATACTTATATATGATTGTATATGCATGTTTTCTGTGTTCTATCTAATAAGTTCCTCTGTTCATTATCAGAAAATTAGAAAATTAAATAGTACCGATAATAGAAATTCCTCTCACTACAGGAAGAGGAAAGCAATAAGGTTAGGTGAGGCAACCTCGTCAGCCAATACATTATCTAGAATCTACACTGTAGTTGAGAGGGGGGAAACATTATGGCCATTTTTAATGATACATGTAATAGATTAGCTAACACATCTGCTGTGTTGTAAAATTGTCCATGTCATCAGTTGAATCTACATAGCATATATTTAACTCTATCTTATAATAGGTTTGTTAACACTGAGATGAACGTACAGCAAAGCTATTACAGGTTTCTCCTCTTGATAGGTCCAGATAAGGACTGCCTTATTTTTTTCAGAAAAACAGACAAGCCCTAACTCCAGTGATGTCGGGTGAAACATGACAGTGTTAACTGAAATATTTACTTTGATATAAAGTAAATTGAATATATTAGATATATATGATATATGATGATCTAACTTATACATGATATATGTTGATTTAACTGATATATGATATATGTTGATCTAACTGCCTGGAGAAACTAGTGTGTTTGTTCCTCGTAGTCTGAATCTGATCAAAATTCTAAGTAGGAACGAATTCGTTCAAATATACACTTAGATAATATTTACATTTTAAATATGTTTGTCTTTTCTTTCGGTTTTAGCTCCTGGACACGTCAGTTCAAGTAAGTCTCTTAATTTCAATATATACACACATAGTTTTTGACAGACTATCGTTTACTCATAGCCGTGTCGACACTAGATAATTATACTTGTGTAACGTACCTGTGAGATTATGTAAAGTTCTTTTTTTACCTATTAATGCATTTTCTTTGACCTCTAAATTATTCATGCATTTTAGTTATTTCCATATTTTCGTAAAGTTTAAGATTTATAATTGATTTAATATTATACCATGTAAAATGTTCGCGTATAGGTCTTCCGTGGATTTGGTGCTTTCAAATTATTTAGTGGGTACAAACTTTAAAATCCATCTTCTATGCATCCTCTGATGATGTCATGACGAAATTGAAAGGAAACTGTTGTGTAATTTCCATTATTAAAATAACTTAATGTCTTATTTATTTCTTTTGATGATTATTTAGGAGTCAACCAATTCTATAATCCTACTGTTTTCTACTGCTGGTTTCCTTTGCCTTCTATTTTAGGGATGTGTGGCTCAGAAACGTGTAGACAGGAAAACTCGTTCATTCGAAAGAAACAAGTTCCTGATTTATGATTTTTAAAACAGAACCTTTGAACTTCAATGATAAAGATTTGTCTCATGAATCTCAAACTGTATCTATTCATATAAGTATACCTCATGTTGGTTCTGATTAAAGTTGTAGAAACACCATATTTGTTTTTCAAATATATAATCATATATGTATTTTGTATATCTAATGGCAGGAAACTTGCCATTGGTAAGACATACTCAGTTAGTTAAACTGAGTTTTCTCCTTTTTACTGACAGACGCGCATACAGCCAGTGTATCGGTGCCATTACTGAATAAGACATGGAACCCCGAAATGGCCAACATGTCGTCTGCGCACTTCAAACAGATAGCAGACCCGTTCTGCGCAGAGGTAAGTCACAAACAACCCAATGAGGATTATTTTCCTAAATTAACGAGTCGAAATGCGTTATGACTGAGAATTACTAAATCCATCTCAAAGAAGGTATAATTCAATTAAACTGGACATAAAACAATTCAGTTGTGTGCCTGATACTAATTATGTGTCAAATAAAATCAAATAATAATTTGACGGACTGCAGTGTATGGGAAGGTCCATTACCATGACAATGACCGAAGGAGGGAGACTAGGGTAGTTGTGTTATGGTTTCTTTAAAAAAGAAAAAAGAAAGAAAGATGGAAACAACTGATGCCATCCTTTAACAGACACTAGTATTTCACGAACGCTAATAGAAGCCGGAGATGGTCGACTGATCATTTGATGGAGTGATCATATTCTAATGGCCGAATTATGACCGAGCAATGACCACACCAATAACAGTGCCGTAAACGTCTCCACGGAAACAGATCAGTGGGCGAAATGACGCGAAGCATGGCCGACAATTAATTTGTCAGACAGGAATCATACAATAGGGTCGATGATACATTCTTATTGGTTAGACTGGCTTAAATTATTCTGACGTCATAATCGGATGTAAAACATTGCATACTTTTATTATTTGTCATGCAATGCTATTTATAGTAAGTACTAGTGTGTCTAATGCCTTCAGATGAAAACGGAATTATCTATTTCTATAACAAATTAGTGAAGTTGAATTTAAATGCGAGACCGTTCTATTTCTAAACTTTTCGTATACAGTCTCTTGCTATGCAACTTCAGAGATTTTCTTGATTTGCTCCTTCCACTAACCTTCATGAAATTTAATGTCGTTGAATGAGTACAATAAAGGCCAGACTGCATTATTACGTTTTTATGATGATGGCTCCCTAGATACCAATACTTTGTAGTCTTTCTACTCTTCAATTAAGCATTCGGAACCTCTCTATGAACTACGCTATCTATATATTTAGATAACTTACGTCATGGACATGACATCAATGTCATTGTCTTGTTGGCTCGCTTCCATATGGGCCAACAACAGTTGATACAACAATTGTTGCAACCAGATAGGGCATATTTATTTACTCATTTGTTTTGCCCGTCTTGACATGATTATGAATAGTGTCCTATATGTTAGTGCCCCTTATACAAGCACCTTAAAAACGGAATCTACGATTAATTCTTGATCATTAAAGGATAGGCAATTAAATATCATCAGTCTTTGAACGATTTAAA
The DNA here is from genome assembly GCF_902652985.1 of Pecten maximus. Taxonomy (NCBI): domain Eukaryota; kingdom Metazoa; phylum Mollusca; class Bivalvia; order Pectinida; family Pectinidae; genus Pecten; species Pecten maximus. Next base: position 23,261,882 of record NC_047028.1, read on the forward strand.
TATCATTAATCCTTTTGCTGTTAAGATACGTTTCATATCTTGTCATTTTAAATATCATTGATCTGTTAACAATTAAGATAAGTAGTACTCTTTAAAATGTTTATCATTTCGATATTATTAATCTTTGAACGGTTACGATACCAATTATCTTGTAACAATTTTAGATACCATTAATCTTTAACAGTTAAAATACCATTAATCTTTCAACGGTTAATATACAACTACTCTTTTAATCTGTAATAGTTTTTATACTATTAGCCTCTTAACAGTTTCATCAGGGTATCCAGGTGAGCAGCCACATTCATTCTGGCAAATGCTTTCAGGACTTACACGAATCTATGTTTGTATACCATATATTAGAAATGCTATGGCAAAGTGTATCACTATTAATAAAAAGAAATATTGACATATTGATATCCTCTGTGATTGATTATAAGTATTTAGATATCAACGGCCAAACTAGAATGTTAAAATACTTTAAATATATTTCTCGTTGTAGGTGGATAAATACTACATGAATGCAGGCTTTATCTCTGACAAGTATCGAGCATGCAGTGTCAAAGCTATCAGGTAACCAACACTACTTATTTCAATATCTGGAAAATTTCTTTTGATCTGAGGTCAAAGATATCTGGTTATATAATAACTAAAATAGCTAAAAGGTATCTATGCATTGACCTTATACAACAAGTAACAATAATCAGCACAATTAAGTAATAAGCTAACAGGAATCATTACGTATCGTGTTTCATTGATGCATCTGGATTTCATATCCACAATACGTGCCTTTCAGTCCTTATGTTATCACATATTATTCATCTACTATGCTTTAGGCGTTTTAGAAACAATAAAACATGATAAGGAATTTATTTTTCTTTCCCTTTAATTTGCAGAGTAAACACAAATCCTGTCGCCTGCAAATGCTCAGGTATACTTGGGTAAGTATGGGATGTTTTTTCTTCATTTTGATTACCGCTAATTGATTATAAACTATTTATTATGATTTTTGATGATACAAGAATCAATATGAACAATAGAATTATTATGCGATTTTTCATTATTATTTCATGTTTTCGTTGGTAACCATTAAGCTTTTATAACGTTTCTACTCGAAAATTTGTGCGCCTAGATATACAAAAAAAATGTACCAAATGGAACGTTTGAGATCTTAAACATAAAAGAATGAGAAAATGAACATTACTCTTCTGCCATTGACTTCTAGTATTGAACAAATCATCACAATTTGTCATTTTTCTTTTCTTTTAGAACAAAAAGCGGGAAAACTGTGATAGTAGATTTCGACCTGTCTTTCGCCGGTGCCGTCACGGAAGGGGAGATAATGCGAACATTACGTGAAAGAACGAAGAAGATATTTAAGGACGGTTTCCATGTGATGTTAATAAAAGACTTCATTGTAGACATCACAAATATGAAGGTTCCTGTCCCACCGACACCTATTCCGGATTATGGAGTCATAGGTAAGAATTTATTTTCAAGAGAAGAAGCTTCATGTTGATTTTTGTATAAAGGGTGATTAGAGAACATGCAGGATATTTAAGGACGGCTTCCATGTGATGTTCATAAAAGAATAGGTAAGAATTTATTTTCAAGAGAAGAAGCTCGGGTAATGCTAATTGACCAGTCAACAAAGCGGAACTGCCTTTTGGATTATAGTATAATGCTTTAGTAACATTTTCATTAGTAATTTAAAACTAATATACAACAACAATATGCTTAAGTGATAAATTGCAAAACACTGTTTAACTGTTTATCTGCTGAAAATAAACGTACATGTATATACTCTTGTTACTAAATGGTCACATATTATCAACCCCTTATTGGTCTTTGTATTTATATATATACATGTATTTACTTATATCATTTTATTATTACATGTATGTGCTTACGCAATGTTAAGTTGTATTGCCATTATGCCATCAATATGCATAGTATTGTTTCCAACTTCCAGTAGCACGCCTGTATGAACGAGAAAGTGTGCATTATAAAGGGCAGCTAAGCAAATTTTGTTGTTATGTTTTGGTAATATTGTTTTATTTTGAACTCTTTTATCTCTGTGTTTAGATTAAGGCGATCATTCTGCTCTCGCTGTTTTACCATTATCGACATAGCATAACAATAAATATAGCCATTGTGGGGAAACCAGTACCGTTTCACAAGCTGGTTTTGTGGCGGAGTTTGGCAACCCCCACACAGGCTTTTGTGGTAATTGACTACCATTGTCATTTTGAGATGTTTATTTTTAGACGTTTTTTAATGATTGTGTTATGCTATGTTAATTTTGTATTGTTAAATTGTAACATGTTTAGAATTTATATTAAATGTCACCATATGCCATGTATGGTGGCCATTTTCAATATATACATTCTCTTTGTTGTCTGTGACAGGACCCATCATGCATAAACAATACTATATGTTTGTGTTTAGATGCGGTGATGATCAACCTGACTGTCCGCGTGTACAACCTGACATGGACTGATGATCTCGCCTTTAATTTTTCTAACGAGTACCTCCGTCATTCCCTTCCTTTCTGTGAAGATGTAAGTTCTCAATTTCCTCAAGACAAAACATTCTGTGAAAATATGTTATTTTCTATGATAGTAGTTTTCTCGCTAATTTTCTTCTGATGTTGTTTCTTATTTTAAATTTTCTTACGATAATATTTGAAGGCGTGAATTTTATATAATATTTTTGATTCGTGTTTATTTACATTTATAGATAGCGAATATTTTCCGTTCAAGCCTACTTAGCAGCCGATATTATAACTGTGAGGTACAGGGATTCGGGTAAGTGTCATTTTAATCATTTTAAAATGACATTCTTTTGGCATTTATTGCATGTTTGTTCATTTCCTGTTGGACATATTGATTGAACTAAAGATTAATTAATATTTGATTAATGATATATTTCAGAAATAATCCCGTTACTGTAAACACCCACGTAACATTCAAGGGTAAACGGTATCCACTAATGCAGAACCATGTGATTCAAGTGATCAAGGATAAATCCAAAAAGATCCGAGTGAACGACATTGAATTAAGAATGATCGGGACACTTTTAATTGAGCCTTTCGACGGCGGGAGCGTTGACGTAATCGACGTAGGGATCGATCTAGGACCTGCTTCTACAACTACCATAAAACCCACGCCAAGTACCCCTGCTCGTAAGTAACTGAGCGAAGATGTCTCCATTTTTATCAATGGCAACTTTGGAGTAGTTTAAGTTTGACATTATCTTACACGTCCGGACTATCAGGTTTAATTTTTATTTTATACCTGTATGTCTATATTTTATTCAAATTTTACGTTCACTTTACAGGTTTCAAAACAGAAATATGGGTTTCCTTGCATGGCGGTTTCCCTGCATGTTTGAAATATATCTTTATTTGATAAAATAGAATTCAAGACATTCGACACATTCAATAAACTATCGTTTATATCATAACCTAGCAAATAACTATGCTTTATGCTGCCTGTTTAATTTTTCTTTACATTCATGCTATTTCAGTATGTTATATTTGCAGCATAACCAAATTTCTCTTGTGGTGTCATTAATTCAATTTAATATAATGAAGAGCCGTCTTCACATGTGCACTATTTATTGTGATGTCACTGAATGATCGCGACAACTTATTTGTATTAAAACAGTGGATGGAACACCAAATATGCAATACAGATGGATTTAAAATAAGCTAGGGCTATATAAAGATTATCCATTATTTGTAGATATAAATTGCATATTCGTACATTTCAACAGATTTTATTTACATATGTCAACACCGAACGATCCTCTTCCTATCTTTCTCGTATTTTTTGCGGGACCTGAAATTCAAAACAACCTGCTTCAGTAATGTATAAGTAACTGTTTTTTATCCTAGTCCAATTTTGCCACTTGCCATTTGCCACACGAAAGATTTATAGGTATTAAGGAAGTATTTAATTAGGAACGTTTTCTTTATCTTATTCTGCAGCTTTCTTCTTTTGCATTACAAGCACAAAAATCACACATCCTCCTTCTCATCGTCCACAAATCAATTTAACATTTATATAAGACATATAAGACAACATGTATCACAGCAAGAATTACCACACATAAGATCATCATCAACCCTTTCATCATCATCATCATCATCATCATCATCATGACATGATTACACATAATTTTCATATATCATAATATCATCATTTGTCGCTCTTTATACAATCGTCGTGAATTTATTTTTAACAACTTATCTAATTCTCTATTTACAGCTGATCAGACCATGATAGCAGAGCTGACTGTATATCTATACAATCTCACATATAGCAACGACCTCAAGGATATCAACGCAGCTCGAGCATCCTCACTGGCACGCGCCTTCTGTAAAAATGTAGGTCATTGAATCAATTGTGTTACCGGATCTTTTAGTGCAAGTGCGTTCGTTCCGTTAAATGTTAATAAATCTGTAGATAGAACGTTTGCTCGTGAATTCTTTAACAAGATAGGCTACGCAATCTGGATTAACATAAATTATCTACGAATACATGAACAGTTATCATGACATGGAAACGGTTTAAACTTTTCTCAACTTGCAGCATAACGTCAATATTGATCGAACTCGAATAATTCTAACTGAGTTGATATTCAAAATAAACCTTATGTACGATCACTTTAATATAATGTTAAATAATTTTTAATCCTTTTATTCCAGTTAGAAACATTTTATGTACAAAGCGACTTAAAAGATTCCTTTAAGATGTGCACAATGACAGGATTCCTGTAAGTAAATTGAATTTGTAATTAAATATTTTTGTTGACAGAATAACAAATAAAAAAAGTAAATAAATAAATAAATAAATAAAGCAAATGGATCAAATGATATTAAGTAATGAATGTCGAATCAAGTTCTGAGACGTCTTTGTAAAGACGACCTTGGTTTATTGGTTTATAGTAAAGAGAAGGAGCCAAATGGAAGTACTTACAAAACTTGAAATATAAAGAATGTTTTGATTATAGGGGGGAAAGGGGAAACTAACGTTCCTATATTCATATTTTTTTCATTTTGATTCAATTGTTGCCGCATTTGATTAGACGTAAACATAATGCCATTAGATAAACGTATGTCAGTTGTAGGCCACCTGAATGAAATGCCACTAAATACAATTGGGTATATTATAGGCCACTGAAAGCAATGCCAATGATGCAATCTTGGTTGTTTCAGTCCACCAGATAAGGGGAAAAGCTACAGTAAGGGCCAGTTTTCTCTGATGTTTAAACACCCTTGGGGATTCAGCGTCGACCATTTTATATCACTGATCAAAAAGAACGCCCCAGAGTTCATAGTAAACGACAGAGACACGGATATAGACAAGCTCAAAACTTACCTCGTCGGCGACCTTCTCGTCATATTAGAGGGCATAGAGGTCAAGATAGTTTGGCGAACAGAGGCTACAATTATGCCCACTAAGGGCGCCCAGTCCACATTGACAACATCAATGCAGATAGATACCATGACGAAGACAGTCTACGTCAGTGAGACTCCAATGCTGACCCTGCCTGGCAGCTCTGGGACATCCACGGTCTATGTTGTGTATGGTATGTCATCTTCACAATTGCACTTCTCTCTTATGAAAATGTTGGATAACCATGATACATTTTTGTTGAATTGTTTGCATGAATGTTAAGAGAAATGATACAAATTACCGCATTTATTCATTGAAACTATATGGCAAACCACAGAAAAAAAAGTTGTATTATCAAAAAAAAAAAATCATTTAATTGGAAAAAACACTAATGAAGAAGGTTGTATTGCCCCTTTCCGTTCTCTTTTTGAGCAGTTAACCTTATCTGGTTTTGACCCAGATTGACATAGCGGGTGTTGGCGACGAAATAAAATGTACTATGCCATCTGTCTTCATGCATATCCGTCTTTTTTTTTTAAGTGTATCCACGCTTTATCGGGAGGGAATAAAAACTACGGTTGATTTCTCTTGTCGGCATTCCATTATAACATTACAAGCAGCCATTTGTTTTCGCTAACTATTAAATCAAGAAGAGTTAACCATTGAATTTATACGTCTTTGTATTTTAAGATGCCACCTATGCCAACATGACATATGGACTCTACGACTTCAAATACACCAGTGATCTGGCAAATCCAAACTCACACCGATACCGCGAGCTCCAATCTAAATTCTGTGATGAGGTAAATGCAAACGCTGATATGATTTAATCCTTTCAAGTGAATACTTACACAAAATACGATGAACATATACTCTAAGAAATAAATACGTTATAATGTGTTAATGAAAATAACATCATTGATTCTACTTAATGATAACTCATTCTGTAGTAATTGAAAAGGGTATTAATGATTTAGATATAAGCAATATGACATCTGTTTTGCGCATTGGAAAGTGCTTTCTTTTCAAGTTCCTGTAATACTATTGCGCAATAGTTTGGCTACGCAAATAGAAAATGAAACAATAGAATTAAAATGCATTACCCGTATCCTTGGAGAATATGAATTATTAGATAAGAATGATTATACGGTTTTTCTCTTTTTGTCATTTTGACAGTAACGCTATTTTTTAATTGCAGTTACGCCGTTATTTCAAATCCGCAAGCGTTTCAAAACATTTACAACAGTGTCAGATCGACTACTTTGAGTGAGTATACAGTTAAAAAAATACCGAACATTTTCAGTGAGTATACAGTTAGATATCACGCATGTGGGTTAATGTTGCGTCCCGTTTTGTTGCTCATTAGTGTATTCATGTAAAATATACATTGTTGTACATTGTTGCAACTTGTACATTCCAATGACGTCACATTGTTTACAGATCCCGCGTTGTGTCTGCACTGCCTGACACGAAGGCTTCATTCTGTGTTTTTTAATGTTTTTGTTAGTTTTCTGATAATTCAATTGATCAGGTATGATTAAACAACCCCAATCAATATGAGGTGTGATTGTAATTTTAAGTTTAAACCGCATGTTGCGAAAAATACTTCAACTTTCACTTTGTCAGTGCATTCGTGATCGCAGCTTCGATCGGCTGTCATGGCAACGACGAGGACGGTGGTTTCATCACAGTGACGAATTTACAAACTTGCATGTGTACAGCCGAAAACTTCTAACTATACCTTATGTCTTTGGGAATCATCTGTAAATAATTAATTGAATTAGTTACGATCCATTGCATTCGTTTATTAACGTTTGTTCGTTTCTATATGCCGATTTCGGTACTTAAAACACTGAAGAGTTCCAATATTGGAGAATGAACATTAACACTTGCTCTATGAATCGTCCTAGAGCACCCGACTACCCTAAATCAATACTTATGAAACAGGTACGAGCGTGAAGGTAATTGTATGAGAGCAACGAAAAGTGCTGTACATTCTTACGAAAATGACAAACATCGTCAAAATTACTTAAAAAGTAGTCAATTAATCGGCATTTCTTCAATTAACACCAGTTTATAACGCCGTTATGTAACCATACTTGAATAAATAGAAGAATGTACAGCACTTTTTCTCGGTTTCTTAGCACGATGAATAAATGTATCATATTTGTTTGTACGACAAAAAACGTTGGTCGGGTGCTCTGGCCATATTTACCGACCAAGTGTTAATGTAGTCCTTCGTGCCGGTCACGTGACCACGCGAGAACACGAGGAACGACGAAAACATCCCGATAAAGACGTTGGACACCTAACATTAAAATCCGATCAAAAAAACAAACAGAACTAACCGGGAAATCATTAAATATTGAATTTATATTAAAACATGATGTTTTTTGTTCTTTTTTAATTATAAATGCAACATCAACCCACATGCGCATATCGAACACTTTCAGTTAGTGTATATCTTAATCAAATTGAATAGTTTTCACTATACATTTATATATTAAACCGATGACATTCAGTTTTTATACGTATGATACCTATAATAAATAAAAAAAATTATGTTGATTTCCGATACATTGTATACATTTAGGTAAATCAACAGTAATTCTTATGCTAGATGATACTTCAAATTTATACCAAACATTTCTTCTCCTTCAGACGTTTTCCGAGCAACGTTAACTTCCATCTCACATTTTCGGCTCCAAACGGAGAATATATACGGGATGACATCACACATGTATTTAAGAATGTCGCACCTCATGAAATGCGAGATGGATTTGATCTGGTGGATATTGGAGCACTGAAGTTGATATGGGATAGGTCTGACCTGGACCTCAAGGCCACTAACTATACTGTGGATACGAAGACTATCAACATCTCTCCATCAACAACTAGTACTATGTCCGCCACGACAACCATTGTATATTGTACGTGTGACATTTCATTATCAAGTGACATAAATTCATTGTTACGTGACATTTTTATTATCACGGAGCATTTCATTATTACAATATATTATTATACATGTACGTCTTTGTAGTTTGTGGAAATGAAATGGTAAATGTAATTACAATAAAAAGAATTGATACTGTTTCCTTTTGTAATATTAGAAAAGATTGATCGTACTTCTTTCATGTTAAGAATGTGTTTGAGAGATTAATATTCTGGAAAAAAATAATATACATTACTCGATTTGCATACATCTAAAACTACACTTTAATATGTTTTTAGCCGCGACGAAGGTAGAACTAACATGTAATTTGTACAACTGGAGTCTACCAATCGAGTATTCCGATCGTGCTACCCATCCATTCAAACAGCAGGAAAAAAGTCTGTGTAGTGATGTGAGTATATTGTTAAAGGTCCACATTAACTATATATTCAAACTGCAAGAGATAATCTATGTTGCAATGTGAGTGTAGGTATTTCGGCACATGGTGCGTATCATGTAAAAAAAATCGTGCACATAGTCTTTTAAATGTCAATTCAAACAAATAGATAACGTAATTGTTTACAGTGATGCTAAGGAAGTGTAGGCAATTGTAACTGTGCCATTTAAACTGAGTTATTTAACTTTTTTTTATTCTTTGCTTAAACTGTAAAACGTTGAAGATACAGAAGTTATTACATTTTGTCAGTGAAGAAACACGTGTAAATAAATCATGTTCAGTTTTACTACCAGATGTTTATGTCATTTTTGTTTTATATGTCGAATGTAATTTACAGGTGCGGAAATTCTACAACAACAGTGTGTTGAACTCGGAGTTCTTGGAATGTTATATTATGAATTTCGGGTACGTTTTTTTCGATTGTCTCTCATATCTCAGTGGAATTCTTTGAATAATAAAGCTGTAACTACTTAGACTGTCCTACTAATATAATGTTTATGTAGTGAATAATTAATATAAGTTATTTTACATTTTAAATTGGAGAAGGTTCATGTGTGTTCTGTATTGCCAAAGTTGTTTTCTCAATTTTAGCCTCAAGACAACACCCAAGACAATCAAGTTCAGTAGCTACTTCAGCCACGCTTACACACCGAGTCTGGCTGGTCTTTCTGTTGACATCCTTCAGGTCAACGCTCCAAAGACTTCAATCGCAGGGAAGGATTACTTCCGGTTGGATAATCTACTTCTAGAAACCGGAAGCTGTAAAACGAATATGAAGCCGTCTAATTGGACCATGGAAGATCATTCACAGCATCCGCATATCTCTACGACTCCGTCTGTCCCTGAAGCCACCACTTCACTCAGTAAGATATTTGTCGGATCACGGACTATTTTAATTTGTTTGCATGCATTCAGGTAGACTAATTAAGGATTTTTTTATTTCTCTTTTCAGTACAAAAAAAAGCGACCAAAATAAAGTTGACATGCACATTTGATCTGTTAGAATCTATGTCTCTCCACTAAACACCTCACTTGACATTGCTTTGTATCTGATTTGCTGCTTATCCCAAACAAGGAAGGACATTGGTTCCGATCTCAGAATAAGGCAAACCGAAGATTTTTCCATGTCCGAATGGGTGGCATGCTACTGTGTCTTCTCTTTGTTTCATTGTTGGTATTTTGATAGTATAGCGATAGTTTGACAACCGATGGGGTCGAGAATGTTGTGTCTTGGCTAAGGCAATTCCGAGTAGCAAAACTATTAAGTGAGGTGTCTTTCTTGGACATTTTTGTACTTTTTCACTACTATAAATGAGTTTTGGTACTGTCTCTTTTTAAATGACACGTAACTGTATTGTCATGTCCTTACTCGTCCACAGCTATGATACCATGCCTGCTGAACAGATGTCAGCATGGTTCCACCTGTATACAGACCACACAGCAAGGCAAGAGCAATTGTATCTGTCCTCCAGGATGGAAAGGCGCTTTCTGCGAATACGGTGAGTAGCTATCAACTTCAAAGGTATTATTGTTCTTTGTTTAGTTTCTTGAATTACTTCCACTTAATGGGTATTTCAGAATTCCTGTTCTTCAGTATATGTACGATTAAATCAACTTTAGAAGTAGACATCGATGGAAATATTGTAATTTGTAGAACTGCGATTTGATTAATCTGAATATCAAATCGTTGAAATGTTACATCCGTTTAACTTCTACTTTCCTTATTGAAGACGTGGACGAGTGTGAGGTGAACATGTGTCAGAATGGAGGTGTATGTGAGAACACCCCCGGATCTTACTACTGCAAGTGTCCTATGGGCTGGACAGGCAAACATTGTCAAGACGGTGAGTGACTCCTTCTTATAAATAATGTCTGCTTTATGTTGTCAACAAGTTGGCCGTAAATCCTGTCTAATGTCAAAGTGTGCAATGACCAAATCCGTATTTTTTTAATTTTCATTTATTATCTTTATCGTAGCGTTGAAAAACTACATATATGATATCTCCTTCAACATCTAGGAAAATTAATCCTATCGAGTTTTCAAATGACTCCCTTTTCTTGTCTTCAAATTAATTAATATTTTTCATATTCATTTCAGACCAAAACGAATGCAACAGCATGAGTCCATGTCTGTATGACGGTACATGCGTCAATACACCTGGCTCCTATATCTGTATGTGTGTACCCGGCAGGACAGGCACCAACTGTGAATTTGGTAAGATGTTTACATATCTAAAGTGAACTGATACACTTTTTACGGAATGCGACGGTCATATACTACCTAATGCTGTCTCACTTACATTCATCTTGATTACAACTTACTTGTCTTGATCAGCACATCGTGGCACGGTCACTATCATATAAATTGAAAGTCATCAATTTTAAATGTTGAGGCAGACGTCCTGTACATACTGCATCTACATACATTTTGACAGTCGTTATCAGCAATAATGAAACATATTAAGACAATTAAGATTCGTTTGAACTACATTGATATATATTTTGGGAGTCATTGTGAACTACATTAAATGACTTCCCTTTTTTTTTTTTTTTTTTTTTTGCTACTTTGAAAGAATTACCCCCTTTTGTCCCGTCAATTATCCCCTTTAGTCCCGTCAATTATCCCCCTTTTGTCCCGTCAATCATCCCCCTTAGTCCCGTCAATCATCCCCCTTAGTCCCGTCAAGTATCCCCCTAAGTCCCGTCAGTTATCTCCCTTAGTCCCTTCAATTACCCCCCTTAGTCCCGTCATTTATACCCTAAAGTCCCGTCTACCATTGAAATAAATGTAACTATGTCACATTTTTGACCGTTATGATTGGACAGATGTGAATGAGTGTAGACAGACTGACATTTGTCAAAATGGTGGAACTTGTGTCAACATTCCTGGTTCCTTCTTCTGCTCGTGCGACCGAGGCTGGACAGGGGACCTCTGTGACGTGGACATCAACGAGTGTACGCTGAATGTGTGTCAACACAACGCTAGCTGCCTCAACACCCAGGGATCGTTCCGATGTGTTTGTCCTAACGGCTGGACAGGGAACTACTGTGAATTAGGTAACATTCTTCTTAATATTCATTGCACGTACCATTTGAAATATTTGATAATGCACAGACATCAGGTTCGTCCGTTTTGTATGACCTTAGATCACCCTTATCAACAGTCAGGGTCATTTATGGACGTGTCTGGTTTGGAAGTGGTGAAAAGCCGGAGAAAAAACACTGGCCCATGGTCAGTAATCATGCAAATGCCCCACGTGGGTTTCGAACTAGCAACTCAGAGGTAGAGGGCTAGTGGTAAAGTGTCGGGACACCTAAATCCCTCGGCCACCGTGGCACCATGCTATCAGTTACCACCACCCTATTCATGGAATGAAGACGTATATTTTACATTTATATTCGTCTCACCTGGAAAATGAATGTATATGTAATTCACACACGGTTGAATTGAAGCTTTTAAATGTCATCAGTAAAAATAAAAAAAAGGAATAGTCACAATAATATACCTCGAATTTCAAATTACGTCAGGATTATTCCCTAATATTTATGTACAATGCTTGTATATTTCAGACGTATTTGAATGCGTAGAATACCGAGGAATTTGTGCAAACGGAGCGACATGTATCAACACTCAGGGTGGATATAGGTGTCGCTGTCCACAAGGCTGGAAGGGTGATAACTGTACCGTCGGTACGTACGATGATGAATTATCATTTGAATGAGAGATTTTAACAAGCTTACTGGTCAATAACATAGTTTTAGTTCTATTATTGGAAAGTGACAAAATATATAACTATATCTAAACATTAATATTTTAAACTGTTTCATATTACAAAAAAAATGAATTGGCTTAAATTACAACTCAATTTATGTTATAAATTCTCGTTCATAATACAGCATTAATTTTAGGGAAAAAACAACAATTATATGGCATAATCAATTGTCTAAGTATTGTCATACGTATTTTACCTATTAACATATACTGAAATTTAAAGAGGTTGTGCATAAAATATGATTACTTGAAATGCATTTGACAAATGTTTTTGTTGTGTTTTATATAAAGATGAACTGGAATGTGCCACAAGTCCCTGTTACAATGGCGCTACCTGTGAAGAGGTGGGAGGAGGCTACACATGTGTGTGTCTACCGGGTTACACAGGCGTAAACTGTCAGCTAGGTATGGTGGTACAAACAAATCATTTATTATCATTTTATCAAACTTGGTCATAACACATCTACTAATAGATACGGGTTAACAATACAATTAGATATTGTAAAATTTGTCTCGTATGTTCTTATGTATGTGCATATATATACCAAAGTTAGTTTACAGCATAACATTCCACCAAATAATTTGGTAGCAATATCCGTCCAACCTGTAACAATTGGACTATGTAAATATAACCTGTCTTGTTATAACGAATCATAAGTGTTATATAATTAACGAAAATTGAATTTCCAACAATAATCCGCTGTATCTTTTTTATAATTGGTCGGTATACTCTGAGCAAACATATTTGGTCATATGGACATTCGAAACATCAAAGTCATTATCTCGCTTAATACACCTTTCACCTTGTTCGCGTGAATATAAAACAGCGAAGAGATAATGCAATACAATAGGCAGATAAGCGGAAGACGTTTCACCTCCGAAGCACATCATAAAATTGTAATTGTACTTTTTTCTGGGTGGTTAAAATCTTCATTTTGCTTATATTTAACCTTCCCTTTATCTTATATATTTTTGAATTAAAATAACTGATTTTTGTTTAAACATCGATATTGTGTTGTTTTTCTATCAAACCAAGTGAAATGTTTTAATTTGGAAACATTTATCCTTTGCAGATATCAACGAGTGCTATACTTTGGCGGACGTATGTTTCAGTAGAGGAGAATGTATCAATACCGAAGGAGGATATAGTTGTAAATGTACTCCAGGCTGGACTGGTTCTTTCTGTGAAAACGGTAATATCACCATGACGATATGTCCTGTTTACGTTCCACTTATTGACCTCGCAATATAACTTAGTGTTAATCAATCTTATCCGTAATAGTTTTTGTAGATACTAGAACAGTATTTCCAAAAATTTAATTACTTTTAAAACTCTGATGTGAAACCATTTACTATATACTTAAAATATCGGCATTTTTTTAAAATTCCAATAAAAGCACTTGCATAGACAAATAGCAACTACGTCACATTGTTTTTTCTGGCGTAGTGATGCTTTACAAAGGTTCCTAATATAGATGACCCGGTAAATTGTCAAATAGTATACTATGGCATTTGTATTTGGAAAGATATATTGATACCATGCTGACGATACCCTATGCAAATGATCCTTAGACAATATCTTGTCGAATAACAAGCTATATGACATCCAAATGAATTTCTGTGTTGATGATTTTCTATACAGATGATCCGGAGTGCCTTACGTTCCCGTGCCAGAACGACGGCACGTGTGTGGAATTAGACGGCTCGTACCGCTGTGACTGTCCAGAAGGTTTTATGGGCACCAACTGTGAAACAGGTGATGTAAACAAATACAACATAACTGCATGGTTTTCAGAACCGTACTATTGATAGTACGTAAACGAATTTAGATATTGAAATAAAACGTTTTTAAAATAAGATTTTAAAATTATTCCTGTTGCAGACGTTCAAGAATGTGCTACAAATCCTTGTGCTAATGGCGGAACATGCTTCGATACTTTTGGCTCATTTTACTGCGAATGTCCTCCGGGATTCACAGGGAAATATTGCAGAGTTGGTGAGTACTAGGACACACCATAATATTAGTATTTTATAATCAAAAGGAAGATAAATGTCATAACCATCTTCACGTAATATTTGTTATCTAGTGGGTAGTATTTCTGCGTGTATGTCACAAGTGTAATATGACTTAAAACCCTGTCAAAATGTAAGTATATTGAGTTATGTGATAAAAATCTTGAATTTGTTTTCATTTCATATTTCTCAATTGTCTCGATGTTTTGATTTTTGGTCGCCATGGCTCGCAAACGTCTATGACTGGTTTCGCTAATCTCACATGAAATGAAAAAAAATAAGATCGTTTATGAAAAACATACTCTATCTATGATTTGATGGTCGTTGTAATACATGTTTATGATATTAATTCTAACAGATATCCCGGAATGTGACGCTACGCCTTGCCAGAACGGAGGTACATGTGTTAACACGTTTGGATCCTACTACTGTACCTGCTCGTTAGGCTGGGTAGGACTCAACTGTTCGACAGGTAATGTATATATAACTTAATGTTAAACTAAGCTTGTTTATTTATATTCAAAATCTATCTGTTTATTACTTGTGAACTGATCGTGATATCCAAATATTAATCGGTACGACTACTCTGAACTCATTCTAATCGTGTCTTTTGTTTTGCTGTTCAATGTTTTTTTGTATGTATGTCATGTATGTCTCTACCATACATCTTAGTTGAGATCGTGACTCCACGTAGATTTTACCTAGATTCAGGTCGTCCATGAAGCTGAAGACGCTTACCCTTCCAGAACACATGGTCTAATTATCCTTATTTTATTTTTTTATTTTTCAAGGGTCTCCGAGCAAATCTATATTATTGTTTTATTTTGTCATGGTTTTGTTCCACTTAGAGTCAGAATTATGGTTTTGTTGTTATTATTATATATATTTTATTCTGTATTGTTTACCTACCAATATGTATTTACGTAGTGGTAATAGCTCTCTGTATCTATAAAGCTGTCTATGCCAACATAGTAGAAGTTCAGAATATCATAGGGAATATAGAGATCAGTTTTACATATAAAGATGTCACGACAATTTCGATATATGATGAATACCTGTTGAGCATGCCTCTCTTGGCACTGAATGTTTCAAATCCATTCTAGGTCTTTCAATTTTTAATCATCTTTGCATACTGTAGCATTTTCCATTCATGATCGTTTACTGAGAAAAACACATACGTTTTGTCCGGGTCTTGTTGATTGTGTTCCCGAGTAGATGGTTGTAGTTATAATCTGGTTTTAGAGTTCATACATTTAAATGTACGGTATATTTTATGCGACAGGTGTGAATGAATGTCTACAATTTCCTTGTGCTAATGGAGCTACATGTGAAGATACCCCAGGCTCCTACATATGTCACTGCCCGTCTGGCTACCACGGGTCTAACTGTGAGATAGGTACGTGCGATGAGATAATACAACCATGATTATCAGTATCTGTCCGTTAGAACTAGAAATTTATTTCATTCAGAATGAATGTAACATCAAATTCAAAGATATATACATAATTGTAATTTGTTTTTTAATTAATATGAAATTATACGTTCTACTTGATACATGTATAAATATAACTTTGTAGATGACGATGAGTGTTCTCTCAGTAACCCGTGTATGAATGATGCCCTGTGTATCAATACGGTTGGTTCCTATGTGTGTCAGTGTGGGGACGGCTGGAGTGGACCATTATGTTCAGCAGGTAATAATATTATAGACCTGCATTTTTTTCAAAAGCCTAAAGTCTAAAATCGTTCTCTACAGCATGACTTACTGTTACATAACTACTGACTGCAGAAATTAAATGGATACACATTTTATGTACTGTAGCTTAATTAATTTTGATTTATTTAATAAGCAATACAACTTTTGATTGGTAGATCTGCGGTTAATTTACCTTATATAGTTTGATAAAGGTATAATCATAGCTTCTGTTGTAGAAGATTGTGACCACATACAACATTGTAATAACTCTGGACTGTTGCGATGAAATTTAACACAACGTTCTATCATGATACATCAACATTTCAAGTCACATTAGGTAATAAGAAATATTCTCCGAGATTGACAATTCTAGACAGTAACTGAACAAAATAGTTTTACTATCAATATTTTGGTGCATTTTAGATGTTGACGAGTGTGTAATAAACCCGTGTGATAACAATGGCACGTGTGTGAATTCTCCGGGGTCCTTTACCTGCCAATGTGACCCAGGATGGACTGGTCAGCGCTGTCGTATAGGTATGTGTGCACAAATAGACTGGCCAACCCAACCCATCGATACAACATATAACATATATTGCTAAAATTTGTTCACCTTATCGTCTTCTTATATCGACTATCATTTTGACTCCATGGTCGATTTCAAAAGACTGACCAGTTTGGTCTTCTCATTTTCTGATGTGTTTTTGTATGGACTTGTTACATTTTCGTTTAAGATTAGATTTTCTAGTTAAGCTTAGTAGTATCTTTTTCTGCTGTACTCATTTGCATCTCGATTCTATCGGATTTGACATGTTTAAATGATATTTGTAATCATTATAAAGACGTCATCTCCTAAAGACTAATTATATATTCAGAAAATGCAAAGGTTAGAATGATAACTTCATTTATCTACATAATTCGTGATTGAACAGCCTTATCATGTGTGTGGCAACATATTTCTAAGGGATACAGACCAAATAAACGTACAAGGAAATGGTTTGGCAAGACAATGCGATTGACATGCATATTTTGTTTTTCAGATTTGAACGAATGCAATATGCAGGTCTGTCAGAACGGAGGGACATGTATCAACTCGGCAGGGTCCTATAGGTGCGCGTGTCCCCTTGGTTATTTTGGACGTCACTGTAGCCAAGGTAACTATTGTTGAAGGTCGCGAAATTTCGTTTGAGCAGACCTTGTTCAATACGTCCATGGCATCAGTCGGTAAATAATTTGCTACTAGTATGTGTTATTGAATGATAGATATATACATAGATATATATATATAGAAATATTCACTTTCGTCAACATATCTGAAGGACGTGGCATCCTTTGCTTTCACAACTTTACTCATTTCTATGTAAACAGAGATAGACGAATGCGGACGTAAGCCGTGTGATAATGGTGCTGTCTGTATCAATACTCCAGGATCATACTACTGTAATTGTAAAACCGGCTGGACAGGCCAGAACTGCTCCAAAGGTAAGGGTTTTCTCTATGGCATCCCAATTATTATACTGCCGTTATAGGAATGTGATATGTTTACTTCTTTATATTTCAAATCGTTTACCATACTGATTCATAAGCCAAATATTATTTTCGAAAGTCGATACCTCGTATGAACAATATTCTTTGTAGATGTTATCTTGAACTCTGAAAAATAAATAGTCAAATTAATTGTTGTTTGATAAAATTCAAAAATCCCAACTTT
The DNA here is from genome assembly GCF_902652985.1 of Pecten maximus. Classification (NCBI taxonomy): domain Eukaryota; kingdom Metazoa; phylum Mollusca; class Bivalvia; order Pectinida; family Pectinidae; genus Pecten; species Pecten maximus. The sequence goes on from NC_047028.1 coordinate 23,279,865, forward strand.
ATATCTAATAACTACCTATTGTACTGCATGTAATCACAATTATAAGATGAATTGATAATTTTTTATCATTTTGTACAGAGAACAATAAAGAACACTCTCTTTTATAATACACTTCCAAAGTTTTACACCAGGCATATGTTTTAGTAATTACAAAGGTTAGACAGCCTTTTGTTTAGCACCATAAACAATACTTTGTGTTATCACACATATTATAACATCCGTCTATGAACTAACTACTTGCTTCTACCCTAGATGTGAACGAGTGTGTTGCCCTGGCAGAACCCTGTCTATTTGGAGGAAGTTGTTCCAACACCAACGGATCATACGATTGCTTCTGTCTCCCTGGACGAGGAGGACCTACATGTGGTGACGGTGAGTTCAAGAATTATTCCCATTAGCTCGATTCGTGAACAAGATATTCGTCATACTAGAATATAATATTGTTATACTAGAATATAATATTTTCATACTAGAATATAATATTGTTATACTAGAATATATTGTTATACTAGAATATAATATTGTTATACTAGAATATGATATTGTTATACTAGAATATGGCATTGTTATACTAGAATATAATATTATTATACTAGAACATAACATTGTTATACTAGAACATGACATTGTTATACTAGAATATGATATTGTTATACTAGAATATGATAGTGTTATACTAGAATATAATATTGTTATACTAGAATATGATATTGTTATACTAGAATATGATATTGTTATAATATAATATTCATGTTTGTATATTTTTCAGACACTGATGAGTGCACACTTATTGCACCCTGTATGAATGGTGCCACTTGTGTAAACACGGAGGGTGCCTATACCTGTATTTGTTCCAGGGGCTGGGCCGGCCAGAACTGTGACGTTGGTAGGTATAAACCTGGGTGTATAATGTTGGAGTGTCTATATAATTAAATTCGGTATATGAGATAAATTGAATTTTGTGATAAACTACAAATTAAGAAGATGCATAGGTTGATATTGATTCTGAATTACCTAACAATTGTTTTCTCTACAGACGAAGATGAGTGTCAGATGAACCCCTGTCGCCATGGCGGCACATGCATGAATCTGATTGGCTCTTATCGTTGTGATTGTCCTGAGGGCTGGACGGGAAATCTCTGTGAAAGAGGTACGTAACATGAAACCAGGGGACCGGCAATTAACCGAGATATAGTCTATCAATAAAGATGACTTAGATATGGGATGCTCGATCGAAATCACTTGTTTAATGTTCCTATTGCGATACCAAAAATATGTTCAGTGACTATAATTGTTTTGATGGCCGATCGTGCTAGCATTTGATGTTGGTTTTAGTAATATTTGGTATTTAAATGATTACATTTTTTATTGACAGATCTAAATGAATGTGAATCAGCTATTGTGTGCATGAACGGAGGCACATGCATCAACAATCCTGGTTCGTTCACGTGCCGTTGTCCTGCTGGCTGGACCGGTACTAGGTGTGAACAAGGTGTGTAAAAATAATATATAATTGAAAAAGTTTGAAATCATAAAGTTCAGAGTCACACGTCGATAGTGAGGGTAAAATCTGATGATGTAAAGAGACGCTAGTATGGATATAAATTTTATTCTAGTCAAGAGCGAGTAAGACAAATGGTCAAACGACAATCCCGGTCGTCTGCATTAGTAATTGGCCATCTTTTATGTGATGTGGTCATTCAGGTTATTTCCGGTTCGACTAAGCTTTAAAATACGGTATAAATGGGGCGAAGTTAATATCACAATTGAATATTATCCAACATGTTGAAGTATGGATGATTTATATTTTGTGTATACTTAGTTATGAATATGCATTTAAATTAAAGTAATGCTTTAATAGTATCAATGTTGACAATACCACTGAAGGCTGCCATTATTATTCATTGGGTTGTTTGTTTAGATTTCAACGAATGTGGATTCCAAAACCCATGTCTAAATGGGGCGACATGTAATAATATCAACGGTTCCTTTGTGTGTAACTGTGTGGGTGGATGGACTGGACAAGTTTGTGGAGAAGGTAAGATAATCTGTCAATGCTATTAACAAATCTGTCAAACAAATCTACTGCTGCTCATCGAATATTTCAACCGCAAGTTTACAGTCTTACTCTCAGTTTGAAATGAAGCTGTTTCAATCTGTTCAGAATATTCATATCATATTTAGGCACCTGCATGATAATCTTTTATAATCACTTGTGTATTTATTCATAGATGTGAACGAGTGTCGAGAGTTGATCGCTCCCTGCTCTAACGGAGGAACCTGTCGGAATACCCCCGGATCCTACTACTGTGTCTGTCCTCCAGGCAGGACTGGTAAACTCTGCAAGGAAGGTAGGTTGATGTTGTCTGAAACTATCCCATCACTAGTCAGTGATGCCTTTGCTATGACAGTACCGTGAAGCTCTCTGAAGGTTTTTATTGCCTTACGATTTAAATATGTTTTAGTTTTTAAAAAGACTAAATGATTTGGCATTGTGGTCATATTACAGACACAGGAACTAATTTATTTTAGTTCTGAACAAATCTATTAGTTCCTAAATTTAAATTAAGAAAAACTGTTAGTTCTATGATTGTCTATGTAAATACCATCCCATTCTTTTTTAGCTGACATCGAAAATTTGAAATAAAGCGATATACGTTATAAGTGGTTATCAATGATAAAGAACAGTTATGACGACAACATATTACGATGTTTTCTGTTTCAGATATCAACGAGTGTCTCCAGTTTCCCTGTCTCAATTCCGCGACTTGTATTGATATGGCAGGATCATATCGATGTGAATGTTCCCAAGGATTTACCGGAAGTAACTGTCATCTCGACATTGACGAGTGTCTGACTTTGAATCCCTGTCAACATGGCGGCAGCTGCATCAACCTCTTTGGCTCATACACCTGTCAGTGTCCACTAGGCTGGACAGGGGTAAAGTGTGAGAACGGTAAGTTCGATATTTGCCCCGTAATATGAAAATCAAGGAATTCGATATCCGTTAATACGCTTAGTTTTTTCATTGCAACTCTCTCAGAACTAACCGTGTGAGCGTTACATTGCTTGAATTTATCCTAGAATTGACTAGTGCTTTTCCGTTGATGCAGAAGGCACTTTGCCCTTCCGTAACAACTTGTTTTATGCTTTATATATATCTTAAAGTCGTACATGTAAATAATTCCTTTGTTAATGTGTTTCCTCGTTTTCTTGATTTTGAGTAAATATAACGATTTTGTTTTTATGTTGATTACCTCCTACTGTGAATAGTTGTAATGAATACATCTTTATAATAGTATCAATAATAGCTAGCATGATATACTGAATGTCAAGAGTGAATGAAATCATCACTACGTTGCATCTTAACGCAATAAAAAAATAAAAAGATATTTGCTAAAAAAAAGTGATGTGAACAAGGTACAAATGGAACTTGTGTAAGAATGTTAAAACGTTTAGTGAATACATTTTTTTCTAATTTATAATTTTGATATATATCTGCTTCCAGATGTGAACGAATGTTCTGTTATGGTCCTCCCATGTCGGAATGGTGGAGAATGTATCAATACTGTAGGATCATACAACTGTCAATGTGTGACCGGATGGACTGGTCCTGATTGCAGTCAAGGTTTGCACCAAGATTTGTCTGATTGAATAAAAAAAATATCAAACACCTCAAGCCGAATACCTGTGGTATTATTTTAAAACTATGACAATTAGAGCTACTTAACATATACGTAAACTAAACGCATACGTGATAATCAATTATGTAATTACGCATACGTACCTATAGTTTATCTAGTTATCACAAATACTAGAATGTCACATCAAATCTTGAATCTATTACACTATATCGTAAAGAACTTTGTTGTCATTGCATTAACTGTTTGCTCTCATGTATTGTATACTTTTCATGTTTCGATGAATATATTAATTGTGCTGCCTTTAACAGACCTTGACGAGTGTTCACTGCACCAACCATGTCTACATAATGGCCAGTGCGTCAATACAGATGGATCGTATGCGTGCCAATGTACCATGGGTTGGACTGGCAAAGACTGCAAAGATAGTAAGGGAAAATTGATAGCATGACATGGTCTGGGCAGACAGAGATTAAAGAATATGGTACTCGTCAAGTGATCGTACGCATGTGTCATATTCAAATGTAACAGTAAAAAAAAAATGTTGAAACATAATTTATATAAGGCGATAAACTTCCATTACAAAGCCGACGGTTTCATGTACTGGCCACTTAGACGCCAAAGACCCCCCAAATAAAATTGTTTTGCAAAAATTTTTTAAATTTAAAATTAATTTTTCAAAAACGAAGGAAAATTTTTAAAATAACTTTGTTTTTTGAAAGGGGGATTTTCCAAGAAAAGGGAAAGGTCGTCCCCGGGA